>NW_023425540.1:17971322-18071322 GCF_014108245.1 Pipistrellus kuhlii | reverse complement strand
GAAATTTAAAAAAAGAATGCTTTAAAACAAACATTTAATAAAGAGGATACATGCAATGAATGTAGGGATTGAGAATCTCAGCAAATGGGAAAATAATAAAATGGAAATCCTATAACTAGAAGGGAGAGAGATTCTTGCAAGAGGTCCAGTGGGATACAGATTTGTCAAGGCCCAGACACAGACACACACACACACACACACACACACACACACACACACAGGGAGCCACCTCTTGAGATGGCTTCTGATGTAGAGGAAAAAATGTGAAGAAAATTTTAAAAGGAAGATTTTAGGAGAAGTTATAAGAATTACCGTGTGCAAAAGAGGGTGCATCCTTTGCTCCAATTCCAGCTGATTATAAATATTTTCATACATATTATTTTATTGTTCCCCTGGTTGGTAGATGAGAAGTGATGTGCATTAATTACTTTAATTGTATGTATTTTAATCCTAGAAAGGTTGATCCTCTGATCATTTTTACTGATCTTTTTGCCATGTAAACGAACATTTACTGATTGTAGACAGATAATATGCCACATGATTTCTTTCTATTAATGTATTATAGCAGAAGCATTGTCCAGAGGCCATATTTTCCAATACAGTAGCATTTTCCAGATGTGGTTTCTCAGTCACACTGTCAATAAGTGCTCATAATATGGCAATTGATTATGATATTGAACAGATCAAATATTGAACTTTTCCATCATTTTAGAAAGTTCTAGTGGACGACATTGTGTTACATACAGTGAGCAATTCTTTTCAGGAGTCAATTATGACTATGTTTAGATAACCTCAGTTTTTCTGGCTTATTTATAAAAATTACTCTAAATATGTATATAATCTTCTAAATCCTGTGTTAAGCATTATGTTATTTTATTCTGAGACTCGAACTTTTTATCCCCTGGAATTTATGAGGTATGAATTAAAGATCTGATAACATTTAAAATTTTTCCTATAGGAGAAAATAAAATAGAACATTTACTTACAATGAGTCTCTATATACTGACTAGTACTGTTGTGGTGTAACCTCCACTTTACAAAGGATGCCTCAAAAAGTCGAATTATGGAGTCATTTATTGAAGGCCAGCGGCACACAATGGAGCAGAAGCGCTCCAAACCTCACAGCCCTAAACTGCCTGCCACGTCTGGCTTATAGGGGCAAAATATCACAAAAGTATCGATTGCATCTTTGGGTCTGGAATGAGGAACCTATTTCGTGATTTTACAGAAGAGAAACTGAGCAAGTTAGTTATCTCAAGTATCTAAGAATCACTGAATCAACAGAAGCACATTATCTGGGACCACCGGGACAATTTAGAGTAATTGTGCTGTCCA
Organism: Pipistrellus kuhlii; assembly: GCF_014108245.1. Taxonomy (NCBI): domain Eukaryota; kingdom Metazoa; phylum Chordata; class Mammalia; order Chiroptera; family Vespertilionidae; genus Pipistrellus; species Pipistrellus kuhlii. The sequence goes on along the minus strand of NW_023425540.1, from coordinate 18,069,987 downwards.
GATTCTGGGATCACTGAGTCAATAGACATGTACTATCTGTAGCCACTAAGGCAATTTAGGATAATTGAACTGTCTTGGGTCCCAGGAATGTGCTTCCATGACCAGTGAGATCTCAATCAATAGGAAACATTCAAACCATGATCAATGGAATATTGAAATAGCATACATAAGTTAAGAAAATCAAAATAACTTTTAAATGAGTATAGAACCCAAAATAGCAAGGTTAAAATATTAAACAGCAATTTTTACCCAAGTATGGTTGCTATCACCAAAACTTCAGTACATATTTCTAGTGTTCTATTATTTTCCATTGATCTATTTGTCTGAATTAATACTGAATTCCTTTTTATTGTCTTACAATATTTTTTTATTATTTGTTTGAAGCAAGACATATTTTATTCAATTTATTTTTTAAATTATTCTATTAATCTATAATAATAAAAGTATAATATGCTAATTAGACTGGACGTTCTTCCAAACGACCTTCTGGACAAAGCTGGGGCTTTGAGGGAAGCCCAGGTCTTGGGTTCCCACCAGTGGCCTGAGGGAAACCTGGGTCCCAGGTGCCAGAGGTAAGCCAGTGCTGGCAGCCGGGAGAAGGAAGGCCTGCTCTTGCATGGATTTCATGCATTGGGCCTCTAGTACTTTTTCATATGGACGTTAAAACAATTCTGTTCAATCCCCAAAGCAAATTTCACTAAAAATATATTGCCTTAATATATTTAATATTGGAGGATTTATTTTTTATCATTATATCTTCCCTCTTATATTTTTGTCCTAATCTTGTTTTAATTGTTGCATGCACACTACATTCTTTTTCTTATTTTTTAAATATCTTTAAATTTTGCTATAATAAAAGTTTAAAAATATATCTTGTCTGCCTTTCCTTCTGAGCAGTTCTAGCATTGGGATCTTGCAGAGGTAATTATTTTGATTAACTAGAGGTAATCATTAACTAAGTGGAAATTCATTGCTTGAAGGCAGCAATTGATGTCAAAACTAATTTCAGTGTTTTGTCATTAATTCTGAGACTCTCATTGACTTTTCTTGATATATGGATTGTAGCAGGATATCTTTATTATGCAGATGGAGTTTTACAGAAGGAAAGTAGGCAAATCTTTGGCTAGGCTCTTAATATTTATTTGAAGACTTGCTTATTTGCTATTTATTTAAACATATACCAATAAATGGAAGACATTAAGATCACATTTATATTGCAGCAGAAAGAGAAAAATATAGAGAAAAATGTATTGAGAATAAACCACAGTTTAGCTTCATGTGAGTTATTTGGGTCTTACATGGTTTCATTTTGAAGTTAAGTTATTTTATGTGCTTTATTTTGATGCTGCAAAAATAGAACACCCATAAGCATGCATCCTCAATGAATCTTGAGTCATGGTACTATAAATATTATGGTAATTTCTGAAATTTCCTGTGACTTCACATGTTGTTCCTTTAAAAAATATGTATCAGTGAAAACATATCATTTTGTTTGCATGAGGATGGAATCAACGTGGTAATAATCTACCAATATTAAATTTTGTTCATCCAAGAGGGGCAATTACATGCAAACTGACATAGAGATGTCATTTGATAAAAAATTTTTTTTCAAAAGAGCTTTACAACAGGAGCAAAGGAGATATATATGACTAGCACAATATATACAGATGAGTTTAAGAATATGTAAATAAGCAGATAATGAGAAGAAGCAAGTTCTATTATAAAGAGTAATACAAAGAATTCATAGAGCTGGAAAGCCTTAATCTGCATTTAGCAAATGTCTCTGTGAGGAAATTTAAAAAAGCTGTTTTCTGGATACCGGATAACTTAAAATAAATAATTTGGATGCAACTTATACTTAAAAGCCTGTTTTGCTCTACAATAAAATGAAAATTCAAGTATTAGTGGCAAGGACCTACATTTTCTTCAAATGAATACAGCATACCATATTTAAGCATAAAATCCTGCTGTAGCAGTGAATGTATTTTTGATAAAACTGTGGTTATTTTCTTAGATTTTTGTCAGAACATATTATGTGATGTCTCTGTTATTTCAGAGTTGCAACATAAGTATATATTGAAAGAACTGTGCTAGCATAAATATTTTAAGACTACATTCTTACATACTACCAGTGTTTTCAACATTAAAATCTTCATATGAATGTGCAGTGTATTTAAAATGTGTTCATTTTTTCAGTCCAATTTATTCAGTGATGCAACAAAAATGAAAACTGTTCTCTAGTAATTGTTAGAGATGCAATTTTAAAATGTTCTGTGATTGAGAGGTCCTATTATGATGACTGTTCAAAATGATAAATTTATCTTTAATTCACTTTTTTTCTAAAATAAACCACTCTTAGATCCTCTTATATATCCTCTTATGTATCAGTGTTGTATATGACTTTATATTATTTTGAGTGTAAGTTAATGCATCAGTGTTGTACTTGAATTTATCTTATTTTGAGTGATATATATATATATATATATATATATATATATATATATCGTGTATCCTCAAAAATGTATACACACACTTTGAATAATTATAAAGTCAATGTTTATTAAAATTCATTTTATTTTCAAATTTGAGCTATCAGCTATTAAATTTTTGGGATGTACTGCATATATAATTTACTTTTTTTGTTGTTTTTCTTTGTTAATCCTCACCAGAGGGTTGGGGGAGAGACAGAGAGGGAGAGAAACATAAATGTGAGAGAGACACAATGAGAGAGACAGGTTGCCTCCTGCATGTGCCCTAACTGGGGCTGGAATCAACCTGCAACCCAGGTACATGCAACTCACAACCAATCCATCTATAGACCGCACTCTAACCACTGAGAACACTGGCCAGAGCTACAACATTTTTAATGTAAACTCTGTGTATTGCTTTTGACTATTTTCTGTTGGTCTATTTTCTAACTCTAGAAAGGTCTTATGTATTTGGAATATGCTTTGGAACTATTTTTCTAGTATATGGTTTGCCATTTTACTCAGCTTTGTTTTTTTTTAATATATGTTTTTTTCATTGTATTTGAATAAATCTGTTAATATTTTCTTTGTAAGCACCTGAGAGTTTGAATAATAGCACACATTCCCCACTCATTTGTGAAGTACTCACCTCTATATTCTATATCATTTGTCTGGCTTTATTTTCAAATTAAAATCTTTGATCCTCTTATATATCCTAATGTACAATATGATGAATAGACCCAATTTTAACTCTCTCCACATGACTCTATAGTTATTTCAGAACTACTTATGCAAAACACCATCCTTTCTTGCTAATATGAGATTGTAGCTGTATCATATTTGAAATTCCCATAAGCAAACTATTTTTAGCACTTTCAAGAATGATTCCTTAAGTAATTATCACTGTGTAAATGACTATAAAAATGTCAATAAGTTTGCCTATTCTGATATGACTAGAATTAGTCAAAGGCACCGAAACTGGTTTGGCTCAATGGATAGAGCGTCGGCATGGGGACTGAAAAGTTCCGGGTTCGATTCCGGTCAAGGGCATGTACCTTGGTTGCGGGCATATCCCCAATAGGGGGTGTGCAAGAGGCAGCTGATTGATGACTCTCATTGATGTTTCTAACTCTCTATCTCTCTCCCTTCCTCTCTGTACAAAATCAATAAAATATATATATAAAAATAATAATTAAAAAAAGAATTAGTCAAAGGCAATATTTGGCATAGCAACCAAAACAAATGACAAAAAGCTATTTTTCAACATTAAAAATATTGTTTTCTTTCAGTGCTTAAATAAAAGTCCTGCTTAGCTGTCCAGTGATGAAAAACATTTGTCTTTAATGTCAAATACTGAATATTTACTTTGTCATCTACTACTGTTTACAAGTTAATTATTTTGGATCATGTCTTCAAAATAGCATAGTTTTATTCCTAATAAGTGAGTTAAATCATTTTGATTGGAAACACTCTTTTTGGTAAGCCTGAGCATAAGCAGGCCCCGTGGCCACCTTGAATTTGTCACCCAATCCACAAGCTAATCTCAGTTATTACATTGTGATTGGCTCAATGACCAGGAGAATCATCATCCAAGTTTGGCACATGAAGGAAAATGAACATTTCTTCTGCACTACAGTTCTTAGCCTATATTGTTTGTCTATGCATTTCTTTTTCCTCTCTGATGGACCTCTGATTTGAGCTCTGAGGTCGGAGGGAAATAAATCACTTCATGGTAAGGTGAGAGCCTGGGCTACTCTTTCCTTACGAGCTGCACAATAAAATGGCATCGCAGCAAATGCAAAAGAGAACTCATCCATCTCCACTTCACCATGTTTAACATATTCTTTTCCACCCATCTAACTGGAACTCCTCTTTTTGAAAATAAGGACATACATAAAGTGCGTTGATAAGATTAGAAATAAAAGGAGCAAGAGTGCTTTGTGTGAATTCATCAACTTGTTTCCTCCTGACACCTCCTGATATTTCCATTGCAAAACGTTTCCCCTTTCTTTTGGCATTCAGTTCATGGTACCAACCTAGTGCACCATTGGCAAAAGGCTTAGGCAGCTCGGGCTGGCAGGGAGCACAGGCTGATGTTAATCAGGGTGTAAGGAATCATTTCAGGAGAGTCCTACCAACAGGAAATAAGAATAAGCCTTTACCTTTGCATGTGGCTTGTACATACAAAGGTAATAGGGAGCAGCCAGCTATTAGCATAATTGATTTCTCAGAGTTCTAGCAGGGATCTGTGAGTGTGGTGAGGAGGGTGTCAAGTTACAGGTGTATCTGACATTGGATAATAAAATAACGTGGGGAAGGATATTACCATTTTTCTAGAAGTCCAGTGCATGAAATCCATGCACTGTTAGGGTCCCTAATGGCTGTTGGATGCCAGCCAGGTACTCCCTTCCCTCCCTGGGCCATCTACTCCCTCCCTTCCCCCTGGTAGTCCTGCCTCCTGGTCAAACTTCTGGACAAACCCTGGCTGAGGGGACAATTTGCATACTACACTTTTATTATACAGGATAAGTGTGTGGATATGTCTGTATGAGTTGGTGTGTCATGTGTGTTTGTGAGAGAGCTCTATTTAACTACTAGAGTAGAAAATGTTTAATTCTGCTATTACCAGTTGGCCCTCTGGAGTTTTATTCCAGAAGTTATGGGATCATTGGCAGGTAAACAAGGGGTACGTGCCCAAAGTAGGAAGTGGGAAAGCTGATTAATATGGAATCAGTCACTTGAATCTCAGGGGGGGAAAAAAGTGAACATCTAAAATGTGTGGTTTCAATATTTGTACATTTTTCTTGTCTGTGGAAAGGATTCTTGCCAGTACCTGGGGCAGAATGATTGAGATATTTCACCGAGAAGGCAGCATACCAAACAGCATCCTATAGATAGGTCCCTTGTGAAAATCAGACTTGTCAAGTGTTATTCTGACCCTAAAATAATTGTATGCTATGATGTTCAGGGTTAGACACCTAAGCTAGATTTATGGATATGTTCATGAAAATTCATTTTTCATTATAATAGGAAAGTACTGATAATATTCTAACATGTGTTTTAATGGATTAATGTCTGTCAATATATTTTCCCATACTTAATATTTTTTTTCATGAATCTCACTTTTCCTCTGGGTTCAATTTATATCTACTTACTTACCTTATGTTTTATGAAGGTATTATATGTACTTTCAAAAGTATGTTAAGTATCTTATTTTATTTAACTCAGAATTTCTATTGTCAAATACATCAGACTTGATTAAGTAGAAATACAAAAGAGGAAGAGAGAGGAGAGAGAAGAGAGATACAGAAAATTGTTTAAAATTTATGGCTGTGGAATCATCATCACCAGATTACAAGTCACTCCTTTCTCCATTTTGCCATAATTGCTTCTCAACCATTTTGTATGGAGTCATGATTATCCTTAACAGAACTGCTATTAAAGAAGAGAGCAACCTATACTGACAGAACAGGACATATACAGAGTTTCATGTGTAGAAATAGACATAGCTTATTCTCCTATAAAACTCTACAAAGGATTATATAGCAATAGTGCAGAAGAAAAAATGTGGTGACACAATGAAATAACAGTACAAGGCGAGAATAATTTTTTCATTGCATCCTAAGAAAACTGCTCCAATTACCTTGAAAAGTAAACATTTGCTGCTCAATCAGTAAGGTTGTATACAATAACCTTGCTGAAAACAATGCTATATTTAAATTAAAGGCCAAGCATGCATAAAAATTATTTAAAAAACCTTAGTAGTACGGCTAATAGTCTGAGCCATTTCAAGATTCTAAAAATCCTTATTCAAGTAAAATGACTAGCCTATGTGTACATTGAAGTATTATTAAAATAATTAATTGCTCTTTTTTCATTCAGTCCAAAGCTACTAAACTATTACATCTTCCAAGTCAATATAACATGTGAAATTAAAGTATTAAAAATTAATTTTCCATAATTACTCTTTATTGAAATAAATTATTTAGAATTAATTCTAATACTAATTTTCTTTTTAGATCATTGGTAAGTTATTTAATCCCTTTAAATAGTCTGAGGATTCTACATGAGAAATAATTTGTCTTGGGAAGGGAATGAGGTACTTCAGTCTCGGGAACACTGAGTAGAGGAAGGTTTATAATTTAGTAAAGGCGATACAGATGGACTATCTTTATTTATATACCTGTTTAACATGTTCTCTACTACTCAGATGATTCCATTAGTCTCTCTATGCCTTAGTCTTTCCCCCCCCCTAAAAAATGTAAGCTGCACTAGTATTACCTAAAATGAAAATTGATGTTATTTCCCCTTAATTTTTATTAGCCGAAGACTGTGTGCAGTCTTTTTTTACTTCAAATGGGTTAGCCAGAGTTTCAAAAGAAATACAATAGAAATCTTTATCTTCCTATCCCAAAGATAGATCTAAGATAGACCACACTTTAAAAATAATATATTTCAGAATAATTTTCCCTTCCTGGGTGCAACCAGCACACACAATTCATTCTATCATTGATTTACCTCATCAACTGGTCATAGTTCTCTTCACAGAATCACACAATTTAAGATTATTGTTGACAAGAACAGACAGATTCCTAGATGTGGAGACAAGTGCTAAACGGTTTTAGACCTGAAGCTGAATAAAATATTTGGATTTTCTTTAAAAAAAAAAAAATGCTTGCACAGAAAGAAGGCCTGGTAAATACCAAACATTAATTTGAAACTTTCTGCTGCTCAATTCTGTATTTGTTGGATGTGAAGACATTGATAGTTATCAATTGGTAGCTTATAGCAATTTAGTATTTTATATACATCTGAACTCTTACCAAAGGGAGTGATTTCGCGAGAATGCCTTCTGTGACTACTCTAAATAAATTTTATATTTCCTCCTCCAACTTTATTAGGTGGTGAAGATGATAAAAATAAAATTATATATATTTAAGATATATAAATATACAACTTGATGTTTTGACATACATATATGTTGTGAAATAAGTGCCCTCTTCACATAATTAACATATCTATCACCAAAGCCAGGAGTAACCCCTACAGTCTGCATTTCACTTAATTATGCTTATCTAACTACAGGTCTAACCACCATATTAGTGACTTACAGAGATCAGGTAGTCTTTATAATAATATGCAAGATATAAATGAAAGTATCTACTTGCCTGAGACAAAACAGAGTTTTATAATATATTGTTAATCTAAGAAAAAGTGTCTGTATACTTGAGTAGTTAAAAAAAAAATCAAGTACATATGTTTGCACTTAAATCATGATTGCCTTTAAGTGCCAGACACAACAAAGTTCTGAAGTATAAATGTAAGTTTAGGAATTGTCATGTTTGATGCAATAAGCAGAGTTTACTTTAAAAAATGCGTATGAGAGGATGCTTTTTAAATGATACTTCTTCTGCTATTGTTTGTAATTTATTTTTAATTTTTAGTGAGTTAAGGTGCTTTAAAAAAAATAGTATTATCCATCTAACTATAACTGAGGCAAATGATATAGAATCCTGAAAACTCGAATACACATTTCACCCCACACAGAGAACAGTGATGGGATTTTTAATGAAACAGAAAAAAGAAAGCGAAAAATTATGTATTGTCTTCCTGTCTCACATAAGGTGTATTTGAAACCTTTGTCAACTTAAAATTTAGGAGGCAATAATCAAACAAAAAGCATTTATTTGGGGTAAAAGCAATTGCAATTTTGGGAGTACAGATGCAGGTGGAAGCCCCAAAACTATCCTCCTCCTCTACACTCCCACAGGAGAAGGGCTCAGTCTTTTTATGGGGAAAAGGAAGGAAGATGGTAAGTTTTATTAAAGAAGAATAGACACATTCATTGCTGTTCTATGAAGTAAAGTTAGATATGTATTTTATAGATTGGCTTGAGATTTGCTTATTAGTCAAAAGACTACATTCATCGATCAGATAGCAGTTTGGCCATTGGCAAAGGACTCCAATTTCTTTAGTGCTTTTATTTTATCAATTCAAAGTGTGTTACAAATGATTATTTATGGACGTGTGTATGGAGAAACATACTTACCATCCGTTTCTTGCTTTGCTCTTACTATAAACTCCCCAGCAGTTAAATTGTTACTCATAACTTAAAGTACTAGTGACTAAACAATACATTGCTGCCTCAATTTTTTTTTTTGAATGAGGTAAGTACCGTATAATAGGGGAAATAAACAAATTGGAACAATTTAGAGTTACTGCCAATTGTGTTTTTTTTATTTTTTTTAATATATTTTATTGATTTTGTACAGAGAGGAAGGGAGAGAGATAGAGAGTTAGAAACATCGATGAGAGAGAGTCATCGATCAGCTGCCTCTTGCACACCCCCTACCGGGGATATGCCCGCAACCAAGGTACATGCCCTTGACCGGAATAGAACCTGGACCTTTCAGTCCCCAAGCCGACGCTCTATCCATTGAGCCAAACCGGTCCCGGCAAGTTACTGCCAATTGTGATTTTGACCTATGTATCCACATAAGCTGCATAAGCAATTCCTGGGTCATTTCAGCAAACTGTTACTTAGAGAAGAGCTGTCTAGTGGGGTTTTCACTTCTGTCGGTAAAAGATATCCACTTTTGAATTGTTTAAAAGTTTCCAGCTGTGGGGGTAAAATACAGTAAGTATGTATTATGAGTCCTACAGTGAAATCTGCACATTTTTCCTTACTCTCCTGCCTTTGGAGATGAGCTGAACCTACATGGTGGCTACCGATTAGCAAGGCAGCTATGTGATGCTAGGATAGACATCAGTGTTGTCCAAGGATCGCAGAGTGTTTATTTTATTTAAGATTTAGTAGTGAGGCGGTCTATGAATACATTTACTCTGTGCCTGCCTCTACCAATATGGTACACTGCGCCTTTGCTGACTGCCTGACAAAATGCAGACCATCAGTCACCTCTTCAGCCCCCTGAGTAGGAGATTCTTTGGCTCCAATCTAGTTCCCCAGAAAAATAAAATGCAAGAAATCAGGTTGTCTAGGACATAATAGAGATACCTGTAATTGCCTTGAGTACATTCACTTATTTGACTGAATCTATAACTATACTCCATGAATTCCTGACCATCTCTTACATCTGTGACATAGTCTATACAAAAGGAAGCATCTACTTTTTAAATACATCTTTATTGATTTCAGAGAGGAAGGGAGAGGGAGAGAAATAGATAAAAAGAGATCTATGATGAGAGAGAATAATTGATCAGCTGCCTCCTGCCTGCCTCCCATCGGGGATGGAGACCACAATCTGGATATGTGCACTGACTGGAAAGAGAACTGTGACTTCTTGGTTCATAGATTGATTCTCAACCACTGAGCAACTCTGGCTGGGCAGAGACTTCTGAATTTCGACATTATGTTTCTTTGGGGGAAGATAATGGGAAGAGTTTTTATCATGCAGATTCTCTCTCTCTCTCTCTCTCTCTCTCTCTCTCTCTCTCTCTCTCTCTCTCTCTCTCTCTCTCTCATCCAAGGATATGTTTTGACTGATTTTACAGACAGAGGAAGAAAGAGAAGACTCTCCCCTAAGGGCCCAGACCAGAGATTTAACATGTTGGTATATACTTCAGCCAACTAACCACCAGGCCAGGGCCAGATTGTCTTTTTTAAGGGGGGGTAAAGAGGGTCCAAGCACCTTATTGGTGCTTGACCAAAAAATTCAAACTGGCTTATTAAAACTGTGTTTCTGACCCTAGCTGGTTTGGCTCAGTGGATAGAGCATCAGCCTGCAGACTGAAGGATCCCAGGTTTGATTCTGGTCAAGGGCACATGCCTGAATTTGGGGCTCCTTCCCCAGTGGGGGGCTTGAAGGAGACAGCTGATCAATGATTCCCTCTCATCGTTCATGTTTCTATCTCGACTATGTAAGAGGTTGAAACTAAAATTAGATCAGGTAATATATCTACATTTGGTATCATGAGCTTTTAGCATTTGTGATCCATTTGGGGTCTGTGATTTTTTTTTTCTTTAACAGCACAATTATACACAGGGAGGTTTTATTTGACCATATGACTTAGTTTCTTCTCTCATGGAGTTTAAACTCAAGATACAGAAATTCCTTATTTCTCCTTACTCAACATCAGAGTTTAAAGAAAGGTTTAATGATTGAGAATTTGTCAATTGAGAAGATGAGAGCCCTAGCAGTACCTCGTTATATCCTAAGAAAGTATAGGGTTCAGTCTTATTTTACATTGATGAAAGGGTAGATCAGAGAGGCTGTTTCAGTAAGAACTCACCCCAAGCCGAAACTGGTTTGGCTCAGTGGATAGAGCATTGACTTGCCTACTGAAAGGTCCCAGGTTTGATTCCAGTCAAGGGCATGTATCTTGGTTGCGGGCACATCCCCAGTGGAGGGTGTGCAAGAGGCAGCTGACTTGATGATTCTCTCTCATCGATGTTTCTAACTCTCTATCCCTCTCTCTTCCACTCTGTAAAAAATAAATAAAATATAAAGTAAAATAAAAAAGAACTCACCCCAAGAAGAATTCCTCTAGTGACTGCTGTTTAAAGCAGGAACTATTAGTGGGAAAGTCATGGGGACAATAGAGACTTAAAGTGGAGTCAGAGAGATCTAGCATCGACTCCGTTACATCCACACTTCAATTATTTTGCTCTATGCTTTGTATTTGCATGGTCTCTATTAAGAAGTCCGCTGTAATTCTTATCCTGGTTCTCTATAGGCTTTTAAATCCCCAACCACAAATCTCTCATTTTACTTTTCTATCAGTGTTTGAATTGATTGATTGATTGATTGATTGATGCTACTCTGAAGTTTTAAGTCCTGGGTATTTGACTCTATTTACTCTTATGAGTTTATCTTAAATACTGGATTTCACTCACAAATTCACACAATTTCACACATAAATTTCATACCCAAATTCATAAATAAAACACTTGAAATCTTTGAGATGTCTTAAACCTTAAACAAATGCAGTCATCAAACTCAGTTTTATTTTGTGTACATAAATTAGATTGTTTGTATTATATAATATATATATATATATATATATATATATATATATATATATATATATATAATGATGATCTGATAAAACAATTTTTGGCAAAAGAACTATTTGAAGGCCTCTTACACATTTGCAAATATAGAAAACAGATTTGACATATTGTCAGTTACATTATTTTGTTTTAAGTGTGCATATTCAATTTGCTTGCAGATTTACATATGTTATGCTAAAAAACATTGAATATGTGGGTTAATGGAGTTGTCATTAGGTAATCAACTATGGCTCTGATAGTCTAAAAGTCTTTTGATTGAAAAGATAATATTATAGAGCATCAGGGTCTCTACATAATAAATTTGTAGAAATGTGCAGTATACATAAGTAAGGAAATGATTATGTAAGTATAATCAGAGCTTTAAAAAATGTCTTTAAAATAAATTTATTATACCAATAACACCCAGTAGGTTGGCCTAGAAATGAAATAATTGTTTTAATGTCCAATACTCATGACATTTTTCAACACATTTACAAACATTCTATCAAGTCATTATTTGCTCAGTGTACATACTGCAGCAAAAACCATTTTGTCTGCATGATATATCAAGCACATTCCCCACATGTTTCATCATGTATTCATAAATTCTCAAACTAATTAAACAGAAATTCTTAAGATCAATTCCATGTGTATATTTATAATTTTGTTCCAATTCCATAAAAAATTGTGAGAGACAATATTTATACAAACTGCTCAACCTAATTTCAGGTACTTTTAGAACTTATATTAATACTAGTTATTTATTATTAAATTATTTTCAAGAGAAAACATTTCTATAGTATTTGAACTCTTATATATAAATTAGTAGAACCAATCATTTTAATAATTATTCAACTGATATATTAGGTCTAGTAATAATTAATGTCGTTTTCTAATACTTTTTAAAATCGAATTTATTTAAACAATACAACAAAATTTAATCAACAATATAGTTGCCGTTGTTTTCTACTACTTGTGCCCAATGCTCAGGAAGCATTTTAATCCCTCTGTTGTAAAATTCTTGTGATTTTGATGCAAAAAATTCGGTCAATGCATTTTTGAGGCATTCTTCATTATTAAATTTTTTTCCAAGAAGAAAGTTTTGCAAAGAACGAAACAAATGGTAAATTGGAAGGGGCAATATCAGGAGAATATGCAGGTTGAGGGAGAACTTCCCATTCCAACTGGCGCAGTTTTTCAGCAGTGATTCTTGCAGTATGCGGTTGTGCGTTATCGTGGTGAAGAATTACGCCCTTCGGATTAATCAGCGTGGGTTCTTTTTCTCTTAAAGCTTGGGCTAACCTTTCCAATTGGGCACTATACACTGCACTTGTAATGGTTTGGTTAGATGGTAAAAGTTCATAATGAAGAATTCCTTTAAAATTCCACCAAACACACAACATCACTTTTTTCGCATGCAAGTCAGGTTTTGGCGTGGGCTGCAGAGCCTCATTTTTGTCCAACCATTGAGGCCGCCTTTTCAAATTATCGAATTTCAAATAATAACATACAGCACCCATTTTTCATCTCCAGTAACAATTTGCTCTAAAAACGGCAAATGGTTTTGACGAGAGAGGAGCGAACTGCAAATTGTGACTCTTTGATTACGGTTGTTGTCGGTCAACTCATGAGGAACCCATTTTCCAAACTTTTGGACTTTGCCAAGTGCACGCAATTGATTGGAAATTGTTTTTTGTGAACAATTGAAAGTTGTCGCAAGCTCTTGTTGGGTAATTTGAGGATTTTGCACCAAAAGAACTTGAAGAGCTTCTTGATCAAAATTGGACACATGGCCTTGACCACTCTTGTCATCTAACAAAAAATTTCCCTCGCGAAATTTCTCAAACCAACGCTGGCATTTTCTGGCGCTAACTGCATCCTGACCAAGAGCACTACAGATGTTTTTTTGCAGCCTCACTTGCTTTTCTTCCTAATTGGAACTCGTAAAGCATGCAGTGCCGAATATGCTCTTCATCCGCCATCTTCTTAGCCCTAGTTTTACAACAAAAACAAACCAAACACAAACTTTTTCAAGCAAAACTTGTTAATTGCACTTCACACGTTCTGTAGATACCACGTGTTTGAAGGTTATGTGAATACAAGTCAACGCCAAGCAAGATTTTAAACGAATGTTTAAAAACGACATTAAGTATTACTAGACCCAATATTTTGCCTAAAAAAACATGGTGAGTTTATTTACTTATCTACTGTTATTTAATTAACAAAAGGATATATTGAGCATAACAGTAGTACAGACTCTGCATGCATTATAGGCAGTAGTTAAAACTAAATTTAAAAAGCAAAATTAAAAACCTGTGCTCTAGCTGCTTACTGATCATTAGGCAAAGGCAGACATTTAAATAAAGGGGGTAATGGTCCATCATCGGTGCCTTGAGAAAAATACATATAAAGTATGGAAAATGTACGTAGCCTGAGTGGTTACTTATTGAAATTTCACTGCCTGTTTATTTTTTACCACATAAGCTTCTGAAGCTCATTTCTGATGAGTGGGGTCCATTAATTTTATTCTCAGATGCCCAAGAGAAGCAGCACCCCTGCCATGATTAGTGCCACAGAGTTGTGAGTAACCTGTGGGATAAAAACATAAAAGCACAGACAACTCCAAGCATAGTCTTTTGCACTAAAAAGCAAATATTTGACTGTCCAATATTCTCAAAATACAGATTTTACTACCATAAGCTAATTAAATCAATTTTAACTCCTCTGCATCCCCACATTCTGGATCCTGATTGTACCTTATCCAATAAAAAAAATGGAATTCTTATGTACAATTGTAGGTGTATGGCATTGCAAATTCAACAAGAACATTTTGCATTTAGCTTTACATTTAAATATGCAATGAACTTTTTGTTACAGTTTAGCTCTGCATCCTAATCTGTTTAGAATATCTAAGCGGTGATTAAAATTTATAACAATTCTTTAAGTTCCAAGTGATGCACTTACGTAGGTTTTTAAAAAAAAAAAAAATCAAGATTTTGTTTCCTTTTTATTTAATCTGTTGAAGTGATACTGGTTATTAAAAGCATACAGGTTTAAGGTATGGACAATTCCACAATACATTACCTGTACACTGTATCATATGTTCACCACTCCAAGTCCAGTGTCTGTCCATCACCATTTATCACCCCTTTATCCTCTTCCATCCCTCCAACCCTTCCTCACCCAGATAATCACCAACCACACTGCTATGTCTGTGAGTTTTTGTTCTCTTTTTTCTGTTTTGCTCATTCCTTCCATCCACCCCACTCACCCCTGCCCCCCTACCAGCACCCTGTCACAGAAATATGGGTACTGCATATTTTTAATTTTATATAGAAAAATCAAGACTGATTGCTTAACTTTGTTTTTAAATCAGCTTCAATGTATACCATCAACAAACAAAATGCAATATATTGAATAGGCATCAAAGGGAAAACTAGGCTTATTTATATTCCTTTCTGTCTACCTGTTGTCATTTAAGAATATATTTAGAAAAAAACTCTTAACCTCTATCTTGGTCTAAATATTTATTTTCATCCTCAATATTTAAATTTAACTTCAGAAATATTATACATTTAGAAACAACATCAATAAATACTAAATAAAAATATATTTTTTAAACAAACAGTGACATATATTTATTCTTTTGTTTTTTTTGTTACCTGATATTTTTTTCCCATTGATTTTTAGAGAGAGTGAAAAGGAGGGGGGGGGGAGAGAGAGAGAGAGAGAGAGAGAGAGAGAGAGAGAGAGAGAGAGAAACATCAATGTGAGAAATATACATCGATTGGTTGCTTTTCACATATACCCCAACCAGGGTGGGGGTAGAGCCTGCAACCCAGGTACATACTCTTGACTGGAATTGAACCCAGAAACCTTCAGTCCATGGGCCTATGCTCTATCCATTGAGCCAAACCAGCTAGGGCAAAAAGGTAAATACTTTTCATGATAAATTGTAAGTTGCCCTAAGCAACATTCAAATAGCAAATTTTTTTTTCTTAATTTAATGTATTGCTTAATAATTTGATCTAAAAATTAATAAGAAGAAACAATGTAATAAGAATTATAATTATAATTTGACTAAACCTGTTCTGAAACAAATTTTAAATATAAAATAAAGGTTATAGTGTAGGAACATGTTCCATTTTAGGAGCACTCATCCCAAGGACATTAAAACTGACTACTGTCTCAACACTACAGGCATTAACCAGCTGAAACTCAAAAGGAGCCATCAATACTAAGCAACCCTAAGATGCCAAGCCTTTAGGAGAAGTAATTTAACTCACTTTATGGCCAATGGAAAATAAAACTTTGTTTTCATAAATTGCCCAT
Organism: Pipistrellus kuhlii; assembly: GCF_014108245.1. Classification (NCBI taxonomy): domain Eukaryota; kingdom Metazoa; phylum Chordata; class Mammalia; order Chiroptera; family Vespertilionidae; genus Pipistrellus; species Pipistrellus kuhlii. The sequence goes on along the minus strand of NW_023425540.1, from coordinate 18,054,177 downwards.
AGGCTCATCAATTTTTGTCTTTTCTTTAATAAACATCTAGGCCATAAGGTATGTGTAGGTTTAACTTATAAGGAAGTGAGAAATTACCTTCCAAAGTGCCTATAATATTTTACATACCCAGGGATTCTTTGTGGCTAGTATTTTGCCAACATTTGGTATTGTCAGTAGTTTTTTCATTTTAGCCATTCTAGTGAATGTGTACTGATATCTCAGTGTGGTTTCAGAGTCCATTTTTCTAATTCACTAATGATATTGAATATATTTTTTCTGTAACTACTGAGTTCTATCTATTTTTGTGAATTATTTACTGAAATATTTTGTCATTTTTAAAAGTTTAATTGGGTTGTCTTCTCATATATATCTCATATATATATATTTTTTTAAGGTAAAGTTTTTATAAAATATGTATACTGCAATTATATTCTTCCAGTACTTAGTTGCCTTTCATTTTATCAATAGTGGTTTGTTAAGAGGATGTTTTATGAATTACATTAGAGTCAATCAAAAATTTTAATACTTTGGCTTAGAATCGTCCTAAGCATTCTTTGGCTACCCCAAGGTATTGAAGATTTTCCTCTGTCTTACTTTTGAAATGCTATAGTTTTGGCATTTGCATGTAGAACATGATCTGTCTTAGAATCTGATGCCAACACTTTAAATCCACAGAAAAGGCATTGAGAGAGGAAATATCATGTGAAATGCTGGAGAGCAAGAAAAAACTGGGACTTCAGCATAGATAAAGTCTGTGATAGTGACTAAAATCCACATCAGTTCTCACTGCCTCTGACCCTGTGTCATGTGCATCCTGCAGAATCCGAAGAACTTCCTATGGACATACACACACACACACACACACACACACACACACACCTGATCCAAGATTGGGAGAGATTAGGGAAAGTGGATAGTTGCAGGCCTGGCCCATGCTTTAAGCCAATGATGTGAGCCAGCAGATAAATGCAGTATGTGTTTTTGCTACAAAAATCACTGCTATTTCACTCATCTCTCTCTCTCTCTCTCTCTCTCTCTCTCTCTCTCTCTCTCTCTCTCTCTCTCTCACACACACACACACACACACACACACACACACACACAAATTACAATATCCCACTATAACCAGAAACGTGGAAGATAATTCTGGGAAAACTAACTAATGCAGCCTAGCCACTGACATAATGCTGACACTGTATTACACTCCTTGCCAACTTGGCACTGGCGTCTCTATGCATCTTCTCAAACTATACTTAATATCCAAATGAAGACAACAACAAGTTTTATTTTCACCTTACATGGTATACAAATCCCATATATGTCATCCTTTTCCCCTAAAAGTGAATTCCTTTTAGTCTTTGGGTGATATTCTTTGTTAGTAGCTGTTTAATTTTGATTTCTTATAACATAAAGATCATGATAGAAAGTTAACTATAGAACATATTAAGATCTAAGTAGATAATAAAGAGAGGAAGAGCACACACATTGAAATTTTAAAAAGGGAAAAATTACTTATAACTGTTGCAGACCTAGTTTCTGAAACTAGTTACATAGTTCACGTGTATATGTAATGCCCACGCTCTTCATTTTATGGTTCTCATATGCCCAGCAGATGCCTCAGTGGGTGCGATTCAGAGCCTGCTAGTACTATGGAAACATTCATTCCTAAAGGCTCTGGGCCGTTATTATCAGTCCTGCCTTGGCTGTTGGGTTTTCGTACTTTCTCATCGATTTTAGTCTCGGGCCATGAGAGCAGTAAGAGGTGCTTTAGGGGATGCCCTTAAAAATTAAGAGGCTGAATCCATTGTTTTGGGTTTCACCACATCTGGGCAACCAAGGAAAGAAGCCCTACACATGTCCTTTTGCTTCTGCAATTTTGTGGGAATTTCAACCTACTTGCAATCTCCAGACCGTTTGTGGAGACCCCCCCATGCCAGTTGCCCCTTGCTGTCCCTTTTATCTGACCCCTATGTGAAACTTTCATCTCCTGGGAATCTCCAGTTTGCTGTGCACCCCGAATACACTTTATTCGTATTCATGTGTGAGTGTGTTGTGTGTCCTTTGACGTCCAAATAAACTCCTGCTGGGTGTGACTATGCTCTTGCCTGTGGGCATTTGAATGGAGCACCCCTCCTCCTGCACAGTGTGGAGAAGCTGCCCAGTTCCCCTTGATGCTCAGGATCCATCACCCAGACTCAGAATCTGAGGGAGAGTTTCTATTCCCAGACCCATAATTTCCAGCTATGAGAAAAATAACACTGTGCATTTGGATGCTAATTTAGAGCATATATTGCACTTGGCAGATATTGCCCTCACCCAGCAAGGTTTCGCCACCTGGCTGGCACTGTAACCGAATCTTCACAAGCCTATTCCCCCATTCCATTAAGCTAACTGCTTCAAGATGATAGGGTGTATGGCAATCCCTGTGAACTCCGGGAGAGCGAGCCCATTGCCACCCTTCATTTGCTGTCAAATGAGCTCTCTGTTTGGGAGTGTGGCTCTATACAACACTAGGAGAGTGAATAAAGTACCTATATTTTTGTCAGAAACATTTCAACATGAACGACAAAAAAAATATATATGTGCAGAGTGTCTGTTCCAGTAAGAAAAAGTGCTGCTCCTTCCACAATATTAGGGAGTCTCACACAACTGACGTGCCTGCAGGAGCCTGGTCAATGCTCATGGGAAATAATGCCATACTCAGGGCTCAGGATTGGTCTCTGCTGTGTCAGATTAGATTCTTGGGAGATCAACAGCATACCTGTGTATATTCACCATTGCTTTGGCTGTTGCTTTGCTATTGCTTCACTAGGAATTCATTCACTCACTCATTCATTCATGATATATTGTGCTACGGGTTGTAGATAGTTCCTCATTTGTTAAATAGTGGTGTTAGATTTTTGTTTCTTATTTTGGTAATTTCTGGAGAAGAGAGTGTTTCAGTCTTTAAAATGTTTAAACTGAAGGCTTATCTGAAAGTGACCTTTGGAATTGAAGCATAACCAGAATAAGTTCTGGTAATGCTCAATCCATTCATTAAAATGTTTAATTCAACGTTTTACCAAATGAACATTCTTTGATTCCATTAATTTCTGTCAAGGGTTGTAAAATATTGTCTTTATACCTAATTTTCTTGAGTTTATTAGTTACACTTTTTAAAAATATAAAGCACCCTAGCCAGTTTGGCTCAGTGGAGAGAAGGTTGGCCTGCAGATCAAAGGGTCCAGGATTAGATTCTGGTCAAGGGCATGTACCTTGGTTGCAGGTGCCTCCCCAGGCTTGGGACCTGGTTAGGGCTCCTATAGGAGGCAACCAATCCATGTGTTTCTCTCACATTAATGTTTCTCTCTGTCTTCCCCTCTTCCTAATAATCAATGAAAAAATATCCTTGGGTCAGGATTAACAACAACAAAATAAGCAAATAAAGCAACTATTCCTCACCAAATGTCTTTCTGCTCTTAGGTACAGTCAGTAGAGAAAATACATGACACATATTCTTTCTCTTCACCAATGCTTATTCATTTGCAGAAAATGGGTTTCTAGTAATCTTACATTATTTTCTAAGTCGTTATGAAGTTATAAATTTGTATTTTTAATGCTTTCAACACATTGAAATTATATTATTATTACAAAATGTGTGCACGTGGAGAGGAGTATCCTTCAGCCCAGCCTGCACCATCTCCAATCTGGGACCCCTCAAGAGATGTCTGACTGCCTAGTTAGGCCCAATCTTTGTAAATGGACAGTCGGACTTCCTGATTGTCCCTAATCGCTTCTGCCTGTCAGCCTGATCACCCCCTAAATACTCCCCTGCCAGCCTGATTGATGCCTAACTTTTCCCCTGCTAGCCTGTTTGCCCTCAACTTCCCTCCTCTGCTAGCCTGTTTGCCCTCAACTTCCCTCCTCTGCCAGCCTGGTCACCCCTAACTGCCCTTCCCTGCAGACTTGATTGCCCCCAATTGCACTCCCTTGAAAACCTGGTCCCCCCCCAACTTCCGTCCACTGCTGACCTGATTGCTCACAACTGCCCTCCCTTACAGACCTAGTCCCTCCCAACTTCTCCTGTTGGCCATCTTGTGGTAGCCTTCTTGTTTTCCACATGGGGGCAGCCATCTTGTGTGTTGAAGTAATGGTCAATTTGCATATTACTCCTTTATTAGATAGGATAGAGGCCTGGTGCATGGGTGAGGGCCAGCTGGTTTACCCTAAAGAGTCTCCCAGATCAGGGTGGGGGTTCCCTTGAGGCATGGGGCAGCCTGGGTGAGGGGCCTGTGGTGGTCTGAAGGCCAGCCATACCCCCTGGCAACCCAAGTGGAGGCCCTGGGATCTGGGATTTATTTATCTTCTACAATTGAAACTTTGTAGCCTTGAGCAGAGGAGGACAAAATAGGCCAGGGCTGCAGATGCTTGGCTTCCTCCATCATCAGGGGAAACTCAAGCCTCCTGCTCTCTCCAGGTCCATGGCTGCCATAATTTTTGTTGGGATTTATTTATGTTCTATAATTGAAACTTTGTAGCCTTGAGTGGAGGCCTGGGCCAGCCAGGGTTTGCAGAAAGCTTGGCTTCCTCCATTTCCGGGGAAACCCAAGCCTCCTTCTCACCTGTGGCCACAGCCATCTTAGTTAGGTTAGTTTGCACACTCGCTCCTGACTGGCTGGTGGGTAGGGCTTGTGGGTATAGCAGAGTGATGTTTAATTTGCATATTACTCTTTTATTAGACAAGGTTATTATTATTTTGCTGCTAATGTCCCTTTTTAAACTAGTGGAGGTCCTTTTCCAAAATAAAAATTAATGAGAGTAAGATTCTCAAAAAAATTCAAAGGTTTTTTGTTATCATATCTAGAAATTATACCTGCATTCCTATCAAGTCAGAATAAGATATATTTTTTTCTGAGATTATTTTTAAACTAAATTGTTGAAATGTATCCAGTACAATTAATAAGTTATTTTAGACAAATTTACTGATGTTAGTGTTTAATTATTAGACTATATACTGTAATTATTTGCCCTGTAATTTAAAATTTTATGTATTCAAATTTCCTATCACAGGTGAAATGTGCCAAGTTATAATGAATTCTATCATTTTTGAAAGCTTGAATATTAGATATTTTTCCTAGTGATCTAAAGGTAGGGTTACTTTCCTTTTGCTTATGTGTCTGGTTCAGAAGGTATTTTTGATAAGCAACAGACAAAGAATGGAAAGAAAAATGGTATGATTATAGTCCAAATCTTCATCTAGCATGTATATATTTTAACATTTCACAGACTTTCACATAGGCTATCTATTACCAAGACTATGTTTCAGGCTGCTCAATAGTGTTTTAGAAGTAAATACTTGTAAGTAAATAATTCAGCACATTTCAGAGTCAGGTAAAAAAAAATTAAATATAATTAGTTATTTGCAATCATAATAAACCTAGTATTTATATATCCTTGTTGATGCACAAGAAAATCTACTTAAACTCAGCTTACTTGCCTAAGTAATTAAGGGGAAAATAAGCTTTCTCAGAGAAAAAAATATTAAGAGAAAATTTTAAGTTATGAGAAAATTCTATTTTCCCTTCTTAAACACAAGTCATTAAGAACAAGTTGTTTTACTGCAACTTATAAAAATTTAATGCTTTGTTCTTTTTTAAAAATAGATAATTTATACCCTCTGGTGGGTCACCAATTAAACACTTGACCTTAGAAAAAGAAAAAAATCAGAATGTCTTTCCAATTTTTGTATAAAAATTTTAGAAAGTCTTCAGAGAAAGCATTCTTGAGTCAGATAAAGTTGTCCCAAATCCAGAGCTGCTATTTATTATTTTTGTATTTACTGGTCAAATTGCAGGACTAAACCATTTTTTCCTCTAAAGATAAAAATAAAATAGAACTTCATTAAATACTTACTATGAGAATTAAACGTGTTTGGTGTGTGTGCATACACATATGTGTTTTATATGTCCCATATCTCCATACATTATTAATAAACATTCTAATAATTGATACTATAACTATTACACTTACTAGTAATAACAGACTTTCAATTTCCTGTATTTATTCTTAAAGATAATGTATTTAAAAACCCTAGAATATAGATTCCATTAATTCAAAATCTCTTTTTATCATGTTCAGTCTATTGTATTTTTTTCTGTTTATGAATCACTCTCCATTAGAAAAATTAGCATTTTAAGGGGTAGTTTGATTCTCTCATGGCATAAAAAAAAATTCTTCATTTACACAGTTATTTTTAGTGGTGTCCTGTTAATTGAAATATTTTGAAGCAACTTGTAACCATATATATATTTTTTCAACCATATATATTGTATACTGAAAGGATATGAGTGATATTACATTTCTTTCATTCAATATTAGTATTTTCAGAAACCAAAGTAAACCTTTAATAGAGCCAACTAATGATTCCAAGAGAATATACTCTGCTTAGAGATCTCTAAAGTACTTAAATATTAGTGATGGTGGGAAAATTCACTCATTTATCAATCTATTCCAGTAGCCACTCTAATCATTTGGATGCATTCATTTAAAGTATAATGAGTATAATTTATAGAAGCAAATCCAGTGGCAATGTGATTTCACTCTGCACCAAGAAGTCTGTAATAAAAAATCCACTATTCTGTTCCTACACAAAGTACAAAGTGTTCCTGATTGTGTATCTTAACTGCTATTTTGAGTTACTAACCTAGTAATACATGCTGCAATAGGATTATTAACCATATCAACATGGATGTTTAATAAATTTTGACATATAGTTTCCTGTGATTAAATAGAATTGGTCTAACACTTAGAATACTCATATTTTAAGACTGCAAATTACAAGAAGTATAAAATATGTAAAGAAGTCCCAGTGTGATTATATGAAGTATGATATTGCCTTGTGTCTCATAAAAATGATTCCTGTGAAACCCACTTCCCTTCAACCTGCCCTAAATCAATAGTCTAAGAGGTCTTCTTGCTTCTACCCTTGCTATCATATACCTATGTCTCAGCACCTAGTTCCCTCTTAAGGCATAAGAGAGATCAAGTCCTTAAGTTCTCAAAACCATCCAGTAGCTTTTGATCACATATCAAAGTCAAATGCGAGATCTACAAATAATTTTCATGTCCCAGCAGGATCAAGACATCCTCTTGCAACTTCTCTGAGTCCATTCCCTGCTAATATTCTTTGAATATTCCCTTCGGTCACACTGACCTCCTTCTTCTTAAACCCAGATATGTATGGTTCCAATCCCTCACTTCCTTGAGATTCCTACTTTATGTCACTACTTCTGAGAAGAAGCCTTCTCTGATCCTTTTACATAAAACAACAACATGCTTTGCACAGTTTATCTTTCTTATACCCTGTATTTTTCACTACAACACATCATCTGATGTTTACCATTGTACTCATATCATTCATTTTACTTGTCTCTACGCAGGGAGTGTGGTGTACAGGGTTATCGACAACAGAATTTTGTATAGACCTTGGATTTGATGAATGAGTGAATGAAGCTTTAGTTCTACTTTTAAATTTACTTTTAAGGAGTAAGTTATGCTACTTTAATTTTCTACTTACAGATATATGTTTAAATACTATACAAATTACCTATTGATTTTAATTTCTTGCTTAAAAATGTCTAAGGTGCAAAACATAATGCAGAAAGAAGTATTAAAATATCCATAATGACTAAAGTCACTATGGATATTGAAATGTCTTGTATATTCAATGAAAAATTTTAATTAATCTCTCATGGTGTGATTTATTTTAAATTGCAAGTCAAAAATCAACAAACATTTCTTAATAGTTTTTAATAAAAGCATGAACACATTTTATATTACTTAACTATAAATTATATCTATAAAACATACAAGAGACAGATTTACATTTTATATTAAACACTGATGAAATATTAATGTTATTAAATTCCCTAAGTATAAAAACATTTCAGCTGTTCAACTTTAGTGATAAAATAAGCTTATGGTATTGCATGGAAAATATTGCACTTTTGCTATACTGTCAGGGCAAATATGGTGTAAGAGGTTACATCAGTAAGGGTATTTCCCATAATATGACTTTGCATGGTGTCTGATTATTGTATTTATTTAACAAATACTTATTTTGAACAAACACTTGTCCAACATTGGAAATTTAACTAGAATATAGCATGTCAATATTCTTCTGATTATATTTTAGAACTTGGAGATATAGAACTAGCAATTCTATGTGTAAAATGTCAGGAAAATATTTATTTAAAAACTTTAAAAAGTATGAGGAAAGAGATTACTATGTGGGGAAGAAAATATTTTAACATGATATGGTTCAGATTTAGCTAATTTGGAAAGAAGAATGGCAGAAATTGTTCAGAGGTCTTATTTTGAGTAAAACGGGACACTAGGAGAGATTCTTGAGCCAAAAAGTGAATATCAATGGACATAATTGTAACAGTTGCTGAGTATAGTATAATCTATGAGAGCTGGTAGACCATTTATAAAGGCATAGAAATAATTTAAGAGAGCAATTATGGTGTCCTGGACTTGAGAGGTATTAATGGAGGTGCTGAGTAGTTGAATATATGTGAATTATGTTCTGCTAATGAAAGATTTGTGATGTGAAGGAAAAGATGTGTCAAGCATACTATACACACACACACACACACACACACACACACACACCCCGTATTTTTCCGACCATAACACGCTCCGGACCATAAGACGCACCAGTTTTTAGAGAAGGGAAATGAAGAAAAAAAGATTCTGAAACAAATAGTGTCCTAAAATTTTTATGTGCATTAAAACCCAACATCACAGTCATAAACACATGTAATCAACCCTGTAAAGTAAACAGCAGCATTTAGAACCATTTTAGAGCCGGGCAAGCACACAGAGACCACACAGAGCCGGGCAAGTAAAAAAACTTTTTTTTTAAAGTATATGTGTAGGCTATATTTGGACCATAAGACGCAGGGACTTTTTTCCCCCACTTCGGGGAAAAAAGTGCGTCTTATGGTCCGAAAAATACGGCATGTGTGTGTGTGTATGTGTGTGTGTGTGTGTGTGTGTATATATATATATATATATCCTAAGAAATAGAAAAATAGAATTCTAAAACCTCCGACTGGGTACACTTAATAATGAACCTATTGAGGGGGTAATGTTATGCTTTCTTTTATGTGTTAATTGAGCTAGGTTATAGGCACAAATTATTCAATTAAACACTACTTTAAGTGTGGCTGTGAAGGTATTTTGAAGATATGGTTAAAGTTCCTTTCTCTCTCTCTCTCTCTCTCTCTCTCTCTCTCTCTCTCTCTCTCTCTCTCTCTTCCTCTTCTCATTCTAACCTCTTATTTTATTCCTTCCTCTTAGCAGTTGTGGAGCAAGTAGGGAATACACAGGATCCTTTTTCCTTGCCACCAGATTCCTTCAGAGAAATAGACATTTCAAATAAGATATATTGACCTCTGTTTCTGTTCACTTTCTAGAAATGGTAATGATTGGCACTATTAATATCCTATTACACTTTTTCTTAACCTCTTAAACACTGAGAAAAATTTTTCTTTGTTGTTAAAATAATAAAAGGCAAAAAGTATGTCTGTTTTGGAGGAAGGAATTTTATGAGGCTCTCCACAAAACTGCCTGCACTGCTGTCCTTTCTTTGTTCCCACATGCATGTCTTTGCCTGGTAACCATGGTCAGCCTCTCTGTTCTAAGCTACAGAACTAGTAGTGACAGTTTATCAATCCTGGCTCTATGGAGACAAAGAAAGACTTGACATATGGCCTGTATTCAGGGAGATCTTTGGCCTGAAATCTAGATCACTCAAGTATTTCCCAGAATGGATTTAATGTATTGAAATGGTCTTGCCCAGGGCCAAAAGCAAGATATCAATCTTGTGGGCAGCTTTTTAATTGATAGATGATTCAACTCTGCTCTTTATGAGAAAAGTTAAGATTCTGAGGTAGGAAATAAGAACACAGAACATGAGCCATGGAGTTAAAGGGGAAGTGATTCCTATCAGAATGCTAAATAAGCAGGCACATCCCTCATGGCCAGTGAGGTAAGGAATAATGAGCTTTTCTAGTGCTCAGATGCACATTGTTGTGTGTTTTTTTTTTGTTTTTTGCCATATGGCACAAAAAAAGCAGGTAGGACACATAAAAATTCCCATGTCCTAACTTTTATCCTTTTATAACGCTAGAAAAATGGATTTTTCTTACATATATTTTATTTGTAAAATTCCCAGTGGTGTGAACATGGTGAATGTACACCTTGACAAGAAGAACGAAGAAGTTTTGGGCATAAAAAAGAAACTGTGATCTTCAAAACTTTGTATTTGGATAATATTTAAATTTTATTAAGGACTTTCAAGAGCTAATCATTATCCAAACTCTTTATATTTTTTATACATTGAATAGCCACAACACCTTTAGAAGGGAGGTCATTTTTAAAGTGCTAAAACAGTCTAAAAGTTTGCATACAGTTACACAGTTAGGCAGTTGTATACCTGGGATTGCTTTGTAACCAGGACTGGGATTCCAGTGTTTTTATTCTATATCTGCAGGATCAGTATTGATCACATAAATGCGTATCTTAATTACACCCCAATTTTAGTTTTTATTTCAGCAATATTTTGTCCCGTAGACAAATTTCCACTTTTTTTTTGCTCTCCTCTTAGGCACCGATTGGGATATTCAAAAGTTGCAGCAAGATGTCTGCAAAAAGCCAAAACCGGTTTGGCTCAGTGGTAGAGCGTTGGTCTGCAGACTGAAAGGTCCCAGGTTCGATTCTGGTCAAGGGCATATACATTGGTTGTGGGCACATCCCCAGTAGGAGGTGTGCAAGAGGCAGCTGGTCAAAGTTTCTCTCTCTCCCTCTCCCTTTCTCTCTGTAAAAAAAAAAAAAAGATGTCTGCAAAAAGCCACACAACCATTTTCTTTGAAGTCAAAGGCTTTGTTTTCCCAAAATAAAGGGAAAAATAATAAGTTTTTCCATATTTTAGGGGCGATGTCAGCCCTGACCCTACAATCATTGTATCATATGTTCCAAAAGCACCTCAGTGAACTATATGTAAATCCTCATTAGGTTTCCTGATTGTTTCTGCTGAAACTCACAATACACGTTCTGGACAGATTAAATAACAGTGCTTGGATTTCTCACATTGTGAGATTTTCTAAATTGGTCTGCTGATTATTTTGGGACAACATCCAGCCTCAGAAATGTTGTAATTGGGTGTAGGCTTTCACATCATGAATAAAGGTCCCACTTCTGGGTTGAAGAATGATGTTTGCTGAGATTCAAATTCTTCCTTTAAAATATAGTGTTGAAATACACAAACTTTAAAAGTATTTTTAGTTTAAACCCTGAACATTTTATATTATTTAGAACTGCTTCATAGATATAGAAATAATCACTGCCATGGTAATATATGCCTTTGGGAAAAACAAAACAAAGCAAGTAGACAAGCAAACAGCCTTCATTTTCAGGTTAGCTAGATTAGATTAATGTTAGATTATACTAATTAATATTAATATACGTGTAATGTTTTCTGTTGTTGTTTTTTTCAGAGCTTTAAAAAATAAAATTTTCTTATAAGGAAATATTTGATTCCAGAAATGCATCTTAAAAAAACACTTTGTAGAAAGTTATCTATAAAATTTTTGATGTTGTGGAAAAGATTAAATTATCTGTATTGGTATATCTACAGATAAAACCAGGCTAGTATATGTCTAAAACATACTTTGAGTCTGGATACATACATTTCTTTTCCATTATTTTCTATATTTATTTATATGCTTGAAATTATTTACAAAGAAAGATCAACTTATTGATTATAAGTTTCAACTTATTGAAAATATTGATTATAAAATATACATGAAGGGATAATTTTATTTTCAGAATAATTGGATAAAGAGCTGTAAATATTCCTACAGTATTTTTAAAGATTAGCAAGAAAGAGCAAGTAAGTAGCACATTTTTTAAATGGATGGTCAAAAATGAATATGGGCTATACATAGCCTAAATAACTTCAATATATTATATTGCAAAATATAATAGAAAAAACAAAGATACTAAGAAACAAAAGCATTCAACTTACATTAAATTACAAATATAAAAAAAATGGGACATAAGAAGAAATACACACACACACACACACACACACACACACACACACATACATACACAAACTCCTTCCAGAGAGAAAATGTAAAAGTTAAAATAGGCTATAACCAGAAAACTGTTGGGTACAAAAGTAATTGAATATACGCATTTATCTCCCTCTATGTTGACCACATACATTTAAATTTCTAAATAGATCTTTCCCTATGATCCATTCAGAAATATATGTCTTGCTGTTTTTACTATTTTATACTGAAAGTGGTCCTTAGGAGACTATGAATAATTGAAAAGAGAAAAATAAGGCTTACAATAAAGAAGAAAAGCAGGCCAGTGTTCAGAAATAATTTTTTTTTTTTACAATGCAGAATAGAAGCACTTGTGATGTTGCATTTGTAATAATATCTTAGAGCAAGAGTTTTCCATTTTTATAGTCTTGAAACCATCTCTTTAAAGTCTGACCCCAAATAAAAAACAAATAAAAATATAAAATCAGTACAATATTTTTGTTCAATAGACTTTTTGTGGGACAGTAGTATAGGGGGTCCTGCCTATTTATAGACAAACACACACACACACACACACACACACACACACACACACCATGGATAGCATTGTGTGTGTGTGTTTATCATTGCCATTACATTTTTAAAACATTTAATTTTAAATTCTTTTGTATCTCAATGCTTAAAAATTGATGGAAAAATGCATATTTAATAGTCATATCACAGTAAAATTAAGTCAAATGTAAAATGAGAAGTGAAATTTTTGCAGATAGAACGTAGTTATTAAGTTATACCTTATATGCAAAAAATTAAAATATCCAAATACCAGAGATGAAACATCATTTATATGATTCTCCACTCCTTCCAAAAGGTCACAGTTAAAAAAAATTATGGATTCTAATAAGTATATGATGTAGATAATTAAATCACACCTTTTTGCCAAAACAAGTTTATAAAGTTATAAATAAAATTTAAGAATATAGCCAAAATCTAACTTTATCTCTTCTATAGATTGTATCAAGTGCCTCCAAAGAAATACGTTAATGCAGCATTTAGTGAAAACAAAAGTAAGGATAGGGCTGAAAGCGGTTTGGCTCAGTGGATAGAGCGTCAGCCTGTGGACTCAAGGGTCTCAGATTCGATTCTGGTCAAGGGCATGTACCTTGGTTGTGGGCACATCCTTAGTAGGGGGTGTGCAAGAGGCAGCTGATCAATGATTCTCTCTCATCGATATTTCTAACTCTCTATCCCTCTTTATTCCGCTCTGTAAAAAAATCAATAAAATATAAAAAAATAAAATAAATAAAATAAGGATAGGGTTATTATAGTAAGGAATTATATCATGAAATAGTGATGTAATAACTGATTTAATTAATACTTTAATTAATACAATCATTTCTGGAAACATTTCTATGTTAATAGCAATTGCTAGAATATCTTTGTGTTTATTTGAAAACATGTGAGCACATGGTTACATAAAAAACATAGACAATAAAAGAGATTATTTTGAAAAAGAAAATAGTTGACAAGATTAAAATGGTTTTTTTCCCCCTCAGATTATTTCCTTTCTGCAAATACTTTTTAACCATTGGAAAAGAATATTATTATGCTCAAAAGAACTTTTTTAAAAAAATATTATTACATTCCAAAGTAATATATACATATCTCCAAAATTTTATAATTTATAAATTCTAGAAAAGGCATAGCTTCTGAAAATTCATTCAACAAAGACCTTATCAAAGAGCAGGAAGAAGCCCAATTATATCCCCAGAAGCACTTACTATGTACCTACATTACTGTCATCACTAACTAGCTGCGGCTATATTGCTTAGATGTTCACTCTAAGCAACTTAAGTCTTAGAACTACTTTTTGGGAAAGTATCGAGGAAAATTAAATGAGATAATTAATTATTGCATTAAGCTTTCTGTGATTCAGGGGGAAAAATAACGAAGTTATTTGGTAAGAGGACATGTCCCACTAAAAGCCTATATTATCTAAGTTTTTAAGGGATCATATCCATAAATATTCTATGTAATTGTTTTATTCAATAATGTTGCTTGTTTACATAATTTGTTGCCCCGTGTTTATTGAGACTGGCGTCTCTCTCAATCTTTCACGGTAGGACTCCAATTCAGACTTTGCGAACTTTACTATGGATCAAAGTTACTTTTAAAGGTTGTCAATGACTCCCACCTTAGTAGGTTTTGCTCAGTGGATAAAGCTTTAGCTTGAGGAACAAAGGATTCCAGGTTCAATTCCGGTAAAGAGCATTTACCTTGGTTTCAAGCTTCTTCCTGGCTCTGCCAGGGCCCTTGTTGGGGCTTATTCAGAAGGCAACCAATCCACGTGTTTCTCTCACATCACTGTTTCTCTCTATCTTTCCCTCTCTCTCTCTCTCTCTCTCTCTCTCGCACTCCCCCTAAAAAATCAATGGAAAAAAATAGCCACTGGTGAGGATTAACAACAACAAAAAGATCCAGACTCCCAAAGCCCAAACCTAAGTCTGATTCTGCAGCTCTTGGATGGAGGAAAGCTCTTTGAAATATAGCATACATCTACAAAACAAAACAGAACAAAAACAAACTCCCCTAATGATTGTGAAAAAGATGTTCCTCTGACCAATTTTTGAAGTCTGTTGTGATTTTCTCAGGAGCACCTTTTACCTCTTATAAAATAAATATGTAATGTGTTAAAAACAAAACAAAACAAAACGAACCCCTAAAATCCAAGAGTAGTGGATAAGGGAGAATGTAAATAATTAATCATTCTCCACAGCACATTCCTGCACCTGAATTTCTTCTCCCTAGAAAGAACCATTACTAACATTTCAGCTCTTTTTCCCCCTCTCAATTTGATTTTCTGATGGCTCTAACAACAAAATAATGTTGTTATTAGACATTATATTAGATATTAGACATCTATATTGATTTTTCTTTTCATCTACTTTAAACATCATCTATGTAAATATCTTATAATTGATAAAGGGGTAGTTCACTCAAACTATGCAAACTCCCCCACACTCAATAAAAAATATATCACCAGCGTAGCCCGCTAGGCCATAACATGTATTCTGTATTAAAATGCTTAGTTAAAATTTAGTCTGTGCTAGAAACATTGATGTATTTTACATCTCCTTTATCTAGCCTGTTGGTGTCAACTCGCTGCTAAAGGTATTGAAAAAGCTGTGTTTAAGTTTCCTTTATTTGTTTTTCTCTTGAGGCCGTGACTTCCTTTGAAAACATGACTTTCACAAGCATTGCAAGTGACAGTCTTGCTAAATGCCCATAGTGGACCTGCCTAGCTCCTCCCCAAAGTACTATATAAGCAATTATAAGATTGGGTGTGTGCATATTCTATTATTAAACTTCAGATGAAGTGTAGTAGGGCCAATATTTTATTAAGTACCACGTATCTCATTTATCTATGTTAACTGGCTAAAGCTTTTGTGCCTAGATAGTATGTAATTAACATGTCCCCAAAAGTTGCTATAAAACTGTTCACTATTCCGAAGAATAAATTCACATTCCATTAAATAAGGGTCATCACAACTTTTACGGTCCGCGTGTTGCATTTTAATAGCCATATAAGTAACCGGAAAATTAAATAGGCCTTTTATCTAATATGTATTTTCACATTTGAGTATGCTCCTGGCAGAAGATAACGAGGCTAGCTGCAACTGATCAGCTTCCATTAATGTGAGATTGCTTGCGAAGTAGTACATTTTCTAATACCTCCTGTGGAAATGTTATGCAAATTATTTGTAAATGTGAAATCCTCAAGAGCAAAGCTACATTAACTATTCTTATTGCAAAGGTATGCTCAATAATTTACAACCCATCAAAGGCTGAATTGGAAATAAATTGTTTCTCTGCAGTTTCAACATGCAGTAGAAATGTAAACAGCACCATCTTCTGGATTATATGAGTTCTCATAATTGTTTTATAAGATGCTATCTGTGTGTTGTCTAAATAGAGCTCTGATATTAAACAGTATATATATATATATATATATATATATATATATGCTATACATTTTGAAGTTTTTGCTGTTAATTTTAAACATGGCAATTAGACATTGTGTGGATAAGATATATGCATTTTTGTAGACATCCCTTTGAATATTGAACTATAATCCCAAATAAAAATACTTTAGAATATAACATATAAGAGAATGTATTTTTTATCTGATTAACCTTATTCTTTTATAGCCATTAGCAGTTTATGAAATATCTGATGCAGAAAAAAAATGTAAACTAGAACACTTTCTCAGAAAAGTAACACAGAAAATAGACACAACATCAATATTTAGAGTCAATGTTCTCATTCTAAAATGCAATCTTCAATAAATGATTACTCCAAACTCCAATAACTAGAAGAAAGTTATTTTACCATTTTCTTATCTCATAGACAATTAGGCTTAACAGGAAGAAAGTATTCAAAGATATTGTATTTCTTATAATATCATTATGCTTTAAACTGAAATATAATTCTAGTGATTTAATTTTACATTTTCCAATATTGAGAATAAATTTATGATGCTCGTGTGTGTGTTTTTTCTTTAGCTCAGAGAGAATTTGAAAAAAAAAAAACTAGGAAAATTAATAGAAAGAACCAAGATACAAAGATTACCAAGATAAGTAACCCCAGGAATATAATTATTAAAATATTTTATTTTTATTAACTGTCATTTCCCCAGCAAATACTCTTTGACCTTCTTCTGTGCTTGCATGGTGGGGTCCTCACATTCACCTTTCTTCAAGTCTTTAGCCCTCTGCTGCCTTCAGTTTATTTCCTCCTCAGGCTAGATAGTAGAACCTTCTGTAAACATTACCACCTAATGTGTTCAATTATGAGCGTCCTTGTATCCATCTTGATTAAAATAGTAAACCTTAGCTCAACCCTACCTTCCAACTTCCCTTCAGCTCTGACTGGGTTGCCCAGTGCAAACAGTGAAAGACAAATATTGTATAATCCCATATGTATGTGGAATCTAAAGAACCCAAACGCATAGAAACAGAGAATATGTATCAGTGGTTGTTAGGGGCTAGGAAGTGGGGGAAATGAGAAGATGTCTCTAAAAGTACAAACTTTCATTAGAAGATGCAGGTTCTGAGGATATATTACACACATTGTGATTATAGATAACAATACTGTGTTATATACTTGAAAGTTCTCAGAGAATTGTGCTTAAAGGCTCTCACCTCATTAATGAGATGACAATAATGTGATGAGATGTAGATGATACTAACCTGGTTTATCACAGTGCAATGTATAAATGTATGCATTCAACAAGTTATACACCTTAAAATTATGCAATGTGATATTTTAATCATATTTCAATAAAGTTGGGGAAAAAGAAAAAACTGATAAAGTTGTTAAAAATACAAAGCTTGACCTTAATTCTTATGATAAGGCTGATTAGCATCTGATTTGGTGAAATGGCCACTCATTTTCCTGATTCAGGTTTAAATGTCTGTGTGCAAAGTTTCTCTGGATTGCTGATCCTGTTTCAAGCTAATATTTCTTGATAAAAGAGAAAATATAAAAAAAAATTACAGAGGAAGTTTTAGAACAGAGGCTAGCCTCTTATAGGCTCAAAAGAAAGAGAAATTAGAATAAATTTGAATATATTATATATATATGGATTTAAATTTGAATTTATGTATCTACAAACACAATTACATATTTATGGATGTGAAATATCCATACAGAAATTTAAATGAATGGAATCAGTATGGGAGAATGAATCAATGATGAATCTATTTAAAGAGTTATTAGAATCTATTGGCAATTTATGATTTGATGACTATGGTAGCTACAGAGAAAGAGACATTCAGATTTTGATTCTCAGTACATAGATGATTGTGCCCTAACAGGAGTTGGGGAACATAGAAAAGAACAATATTTAGGGAGAAATATAATAGTCCAATTTCAAAATATGGGGGTTGAGGTGCCTGCTATAGATATAAGGATCCATTCGATCCATTTGAGAAAGGATCAAATGTCAGCAGCAAAGTCGGTTGTGAGCTTTTTAAAACCATCTTTACCTCATCTATAAATTTGGGAATTATCTGTGCTTACATAGCTCAAGAGAGCAACGGAGATCATCCGCAAAGCATACTGGGTACATATAAATGAAGTGAGCATCTTAGGTAATATTATACCTAAAGAGAGTTGTCTTTCCAAGAGATTAAGTGCAAGGTGAGAGAGGGCTCAGAAAAATGATTGGGAGAGATATCTGGAAATAAATTATGGAAGGAATATTTTATAGTGATTAAGGTTGCAGATAGTCCAGTAACTTAGGGTCTATATGTGTCTACCGGAATTTTTGAACTAAGGAGTAGTATTTCTCATGGATTTTTTTGTGTTACAGGGGAACTCTTAGCTTATGTGAAGATGACTTTTGCCTCCTAAGCATATTTCTTCCACTCATTCTTTTCACTTTGCCATGAGGCTTGGCAGTGACCTATTTGAATCACATTTTGAATGCATAATTGAGCATGCTTAGCTCCGCTATGCCCTTCTTCACCTTGAGAATGAGTCTATATGTCATATGACTTTCCAGTACTTTTTTGTATGTTCCCGTCTTCCAGAGGGACTTTTACACCTATCAAAACATACAATGGCTAGATGAGTGTATACATTTATTGGGTCTGATGTAACAAAGAACCACAAACTGGGTGGCAACAGAAATTTATTACCTCATAGTTATGAAGGCTAGAAGTTGAAGTCAAGATGTAAGCAGAGATGGTTCCTTTTGAGATCTGTGAGAGATAATTTGCTTTTTTCCTTCCTTCTGTTGCCTCAAGCATTTCATGGCTTGTAGATGGTGCTCTCCTAATGTTTCCATATAGTCTTTCCTCTGCACATGTCTATCTTTGTGTCCAAATTTCCCCTTTTATAAGGATACCAGTCAGACCACTCCAATGTGCTCATTATAATTAACTTTACCATCTACAAAGACCCTATGTCCAAAAAAGTCCATACTCTAGCAGGGGTCCTCAAACTTTTTAAAGTGGGGGCCAGATCACGGTCCCTCAGAGAGCTGGAGGGCCGGACTATATGAACTACTAATTCCTACTGTAACACCTCGGCTGCGCTCACTGCCCAAAAAACCTGGCGGGCCGGATCAGACTCCTCTGCGGGCCGCATGTGGCTCGCGGGCCGTAGTTTGAAGACGCCTGAGAGTGTGATCAGCAAACTGCGGCTCGTGAGCCACACGTGGCACTTTGGCCTCTTGAGTGTGGCTCTTTCACAAAATATCAAGGCTTGAGTGAGTCTATTTTGAAGAAGTGGCGTTAGAAGAATTTTTAAAATTTTGGCTCTCAAAAGAAATTTCAATCGTTGAACCATTGGTATTTGGCTCTGTTGACTGAGTTTGCCGACCACTGCTCTAGAGAGTAATCACTAAAATAGATGCAATCACATGGACAACTAAAACATGTATGTTAGCATTTAGATTTTAAAATTCAGAAGGGTATTTTTAGACTTTCTCTCAAGGTACTGTTGAGACACTGATACATAATAGTTTTATAAAATCCTTTTTATAAAATATTTTTGACATTTTTTTATTCAATTGCTTATATAAAGGCAAATTCATTTTAAGTAGAATATAATTAAAATGGGGGCAAGGATGATAGTAGCTGTTGTAGTTCCTGTTCCTAAAATAGGTATTGAATTTGAATAAATATTTTAGGTCATTATTTCATCTATTAGATATAAAATAAAAATTAAAAACACCATGGTTTATTATTATTATAACACTCTCTTGCATCACAGGAAATTTTTGACAAGAGATATAACTACTTCTTACATATTGATTTTATTTATTGAATAAATTTTCCTGACCATAATATTAAGTTTGTCTAAAACACTGAACTCTTTATAATAGTTCATATCCCTTTTTTACCTGCAGGTAGCAGCAAAATACTATTAATTGAGAAAAAATGCCTTTTCCGCTATCAGGGTTTTTATTATAAAAAACACATTTAGATGCATTATTCTATTCCTTAGAACACAGTTATATTTTTGTAAGTGTATGCAAATTAATCAATCCCTCTAATTTAGTGACTCTTAGTATGTGATCCCCAGTGGATCAACTTCAATTTTACCTTTGAACTTAATAGAAATGAAAATTCTGCCGAGACCAGTTTGGCTCAATGGATAGAGCGTCGGCTTGGGGACTGAAGGGTCCCGGGTTCGATTCCGGTCAAGGGCATGTACCTTGGTTACAGGCATATCCCCAGTCAGGGGTGTGCAAGGGGCAGCTGATCGATGACTCTCTCTCATCGATGTTTCTAACTCTCTATCTCTCCCCCTTCCTCTCTGTACAAAATCAATAAAATATATTAAAAAAAAAAAAAAAGAAAAGAAAATTCTAACACTTCACCTAAGTCCTACTGTGACAGGGACCTAGCATACAGTTTAACAAATCAAGTGATTCTGAGCATGAGAACCATGGACTAAGTTAGAGCTGTACAATAGAACTCTCCTTGAGGATGGAAATGTCCTTTATCTGTATTTCCCAATGCAATAGTCAGTTGCCACATATGGCTACTAAGTAATTAAAATGCGGCTAATACAACCAGAAGACTGATTTTTAATACTACTTAATTTTAATTTATAGCTAAAAAGCCACATGTGGACAATGATTATGTTTTAGAACTAAAAAACTAAGTTAACCCATCATTTTCATCACATAAATTTAGATTCTAAAAAAAATATACATCTTTCAATCAGAATCCTAGATGCTATAAGCTACAAAAAACCAAACAAAAATAAAACATAAAAATTTTGATTCTCACAAAATGACTATAATAGTAGAGTCAATTACCTTGGCAAAATATATAAAATAAAATTGATTCACCAATTTTTATATTTTTAAAACAAAAAAGTGTATCTGAGTGTGGCAAGTAGAAAGTTCAGTTGTTGTACATGCCCTATAATTTTACCTCACTGAGTGAGGATGATACCAGTAAATATGATGGAACCATGTGTATGCTGAGGCTACTTTATATGTAAAAGATAATTGGATTTTGCTGAGGTAAGTTAATAAAAAAGGAAATTATCCTGATTGGGCCTATCTCAGGAGGTTTTAAAGAGGGTTATAAACCATGACCAAGTGATTTTTTCCACTGGGATACAAGTATACTTCAACATATAGGAATCAACGATATGATATACCATGTTAAGAGAATAAAGACTAGAAACTACATGATTATCTTAATAGATGCTTTTAAAAATACTCTTTCATGATAGAAATATTTCATGATTAAAAACACAGTAGGGCACCACCAGTTTGTGCCTAAGTGGTTGAGCATCAACCTATGAACCAGGAGGTCCCAGTTTGATTACTGGTAAAAGTACATGCCTGAGTTTCCAGCTTAATTCCTAGAAGGAGTATGCAGGAGGCAACCTATCAATGATTTTCTCTCATCATTGAAGTTTCTATCTCTCACTATCCCTTCCTCTCTAAAATATATATTTTTAAAAACACAAAAAGCAACATACTATTATAGGTAGAGAAGGAAACATAACTATATATACGTTTTCATATATTAAAACTATACATGAAAAGCACACAGTTTATACCATACTTACTAGTAATAAAATGAAAACTTTTTGTCTAAGACCAGAAGCCCAGTGAATGAAATTCATGCATTTTGGGGGGTCCCTCAGCCCAACCTGCACCCTCTCCAATCCAGGACCCCTCAGGGGATGTCTGACTGCCAGTTTAGGCCCACAAAGATAGGGCTTAAACTGGCAGTCAGACATCCCTCTCATAATCTGGGATCACTGGCTCCTAACTGCTCACCTACATGCCTGCCTGATCACCCCTAACTCCCCCTTCCCCTCCTGATGGCTTGGTCACCCCATGCAGCCTGCTGCTCAGTCGTTTGGTTGTCCCTCACTAAACCCCTGCTGGTCTAG
Source organism: Pipistrellus kuhlii (assembly GCF_014108245.1). Classification (NCBI taxonomy): domain Eukaryota; kingdom Metazoa; phylum Chordata; class Mammalia; order Chiroptera; family Vespertilionidae; genus Pipistrellus; species Pipistrellus kuhlii. Next base: position 18,032,161 of record NW_023425540.1, on the reverse strand, counting down.
CTGCCCTATGCAGCCTGTTCAGTTGTCTATTCGATTATTTCGGTTGCGACAATCATTTAGGCTTTTATATAGAGAGACTATGAACAAGGAGAGATATATAGATTTCCCTAAAAGTAAATGTTATAATTCCTTCATTTGAGAGGTCTGCAAGCAAATTTCCCTAGTAGCATCCAGTTAAGTTCTAGCTGGGTTAGGAGTTAAGAGCATTGGTTCTGTACTCCCAACTTTGCTGCTGTCTAGGTTTGCTACAAGAAGAAAAGGAGAGTTGCAAAGCACTTATAACTGTTTATTCCATACTAAACACTCATACATGGAGTTGCCATTGCTAATACTAATTTTGGAAATAAGAATGGAGCATCAGATTAAAAACTTTGAGGTTCACATCAGTCAGACTTTGCTATAGTTTGGGAAAGCCAAAACAATAGCAACAAAAACAAAACAAAACAAAACAAAACAAAACAAAACAAAAAAGGAGGAAAAAAAACACACACACCAAAAACAAGGCCATTTGCATTAACCCATATCTATTTTCTAGGTCTGAATAAAGTTTTTTTCCCCAGTGAAATTGTTTTGATTAAGTCATAAACAAATTCCTCATACTTTATCCAAATCAGTTTATTCAGTTCTTCAGAAAAAGCAATCCAATGTTCTTACTGAAGTTTCTCATGCAGAAATCCTTCATGATTTTATTCTTGAGGCCCGATGCACAAAGATTCATGCAAGAATGGGCCTTCCTTCCTCTGCATGCCAGCACTACCTTTCTACTCCAGCCCTGGAGCTGCCTCTCTGCCTCCCCATGCTGCACAGAGGCCCAGAGTGGCCGAGGCAGTGTGGAACACCTGCATCCTGCCCCGCCCAAGGCCGCTCAGCACATGCATATGCCAATCAGCCCACCGCCTTTGTTGGGTTAATTTGCATACTCATTCCTGGTGGGTGTCTTGAAAGTATGGTCAATTTGCATTTTTCTGTTTTATTAGTGTAGATTCTTAGATAAAATTAAAATAATTACAAATTATGAAAATACATTTTTGAACTTTGGTGATTCCAATTTGAGACTAATCCATGCTTTACTTAGTCTTTTACATTACATGATTAAAGACGAAGAATTAACTTATCTTGAATGAAACAAACAAACAAAAACAAAACGGAGTGAGGAAAACAAAAATTTTATTTTACTTTCTGTAGTTCAATGCTTGCCTATTGAAAAAAAAGAAAATAAAGAAAAGCCAAATGTCTTTACCTTTTTCAGTAAGGCATTAATACCTGTTGTGAAAATCTTTATTTGTGCTAATTAGGGAACAGCAGGCCCGAGGGTTCTATGTGACTGTGTCCAATAAAAAGTAGTTCTGTACTTTCTGGGTCTCCAAGCATGGAGCTAACCCTCCTGATTACAATGGGTACAGAGTGCCATTAAAAGGCATGGAGATTTCCCGAAGACAATTATCAAGGCCTATAACATCTGTTCTCAATCATGGGCAACAGGAGAGAAAATGTGCGCCCCATGATATGTTTACATGCAACAAAGAAGCCGAGCTGTGTGAAGAAAAGCACATGAAAAGGCCATGGCCAAGGAAGAATAGTGCAAAGTAAGCGTTGTTACCAGACAGTGACCCGTGGTGATCTCTCTGAGTGGCTCTGCAGGGCCAAGATCTGTTTGTCCTCCCACAAGAAAGGCCACCCATGGCATCCTCCATTACGGATACCGTTAACGAAAGTGTGCTGTTTACAAGATAATTTGGATTTTAACATTTCAAATGACAGACTACCAAAAAAGCTACATGGGGCCAGCACTTTCTCAGCCCTTTGCTCTAAAAGTCCATGATCAGAAACGTTTTTCTTTTCTTATAGCACTTTATGTTATTTCAAACCATTTTTACATAATTCAAGATAGAACTAAAATAATCTCATAATAAATGTTGATATGAAAAATGATTGCTGAAAAGAATGACTAAGGCACATCATGTACACATCTGGACTAGTACTTCTCTGTTAATTTCTGTAATTCTTACAGGCTTTGAGCCACATTTCCTCCTTGCTGTTTCTAGCAATATAACATGGGCCTCTAGCTGGGCCTTTGTATATGTTGTTTTGTCCACTTGGAATACTCTTCACCCAGTTACCTGCAAATTACACTTCCTCATCACCTGCACACGCTCAGTAAAACATTACCAGTGATTGACAGGGAGAGGGAGTGAGCAGAGAGAGAAAAAAAGTGGAGCACAGAGTATTTTTAGGACACCATTCTGCATGATGGTATAATGGTGTATTCATGATATTTTTCACTTAACAAAAACCATAGGTCTATGTAACATGAAGAATAAACCATGCCCTTTTGTTAATTAAAAAAAAGCATCGATATCTGCTTTGCAATCACAGTAAGTGTATCACACTCACGTAAGATGTTAATAATAAAGGAAACTGTGTTAAGGAAGAGGGAGTATATGGGAACTCTATATTTTTAGATCAAATTTTCTGTAAATCTAAAAGTACTCAAAAATCAAGTCATTCATTAAAAAAAACACCAATATTAAAAACATACACACAAATACAACTTCTTTAAATTCTCACATACCTTCTAACCTCGTCATGTTCTCTGACCAGCCACACCTATGCTGTATCTACATCCTCATTTTCTACTAAATTTTCAAACTCTTTTATATCTCTTCTAACTCCATATCTTATTCGTGGAAACCGGTTTTTTTTTTTTAAAGGAAATAATGACAGATTTTTCTAAATCGTATCAAAAGTTCAACTCACATTTTACTTGAGTTAGCAACAGAATTTGGGAACATTGTACTATTTTTCTTTCTTTAAATATTTTTTTTCTTTGTGATATCATACTTTTTTGCTTTGCCATTTAGCTACTCCCCTGTAGTTCTCTTTTCAGGCTCTTTATCTCCTTTTCTCTACAAATTATTGGGTCGGCAACTAAGTAACTGCTGATTTTTTAAAAATCAAAGACAATTTTTTCATGGAACTATTCAATATTATATTTCTACATTGTTCAGTCAAAACCCTTCTTTGTATTCATCTGTTATTTCTTCTTAAAAAACAAACAAACAACACTTGCTATTTATGGGTTCTATGTCTTCTAGTCTTTTCATTTGAGTGTCTGATCAATGACATGATTGACAAACCTACTTGTGTATTTCAAAGGTACCTTAAATCAGCAAGTATACACTAAATTTATGTTCTTCTTCAAAAATCAATCCTCTCTTAGAAAACATTACCTTTTTTTAGTCACTTGAAAAAATAAAACAACAACAAATGTCTTTCTGATAACATCTTTTCATCTTAATCCATATACAACGGCTTTTTAAGAAATGGAAAACTCTAGCTGTTTTAATTGAGAGTCAGTATATTGACAACTTCAAATTAATAGTTTTAATAGTTGGGAGGTTGAATGAACCTTGACATAGTTCTTTGATGGCACTGGCTGTGTTTATGGGTGAATTTTTCTTCTCTACCCTATCTAAATCTGAGCTTCAATCTAGGTTTGTAAAAACATGAATAGCCATACTCAGCATTTTCATTATTCAGGGCCGGGGCAGAGGGAGAATAACTCTTCTGACAATTTTTACATAAAAGCTGTGTTTTCTTCTTGTGTGAAGATGTTTGATCCCTTGGATAATACTGAACCATAACCATTGCCTATAGTATGACTTTTCTTAAACTAACCAAGAATTATTCTTACAGTTGTGACTGAGCTAATCATACTCAAGTAAGTAGGGAACATTTCCAATGGACTGACTTTCTCTGAAGATTTAGCTAGAGATATGAGTGGCTAAGTATTTTGAGCTTAAGAATTTTATCTTTCTTAAGAAGACACATTTGATAAATGGAAATGATATTTAAGCAGGTCAAGTATAATTATACTAAGGCTGTGGTCATGGACTCTATTCAAATTGTGCTTTCCTTCCAGCTCATATGCATCATCCAGGAAATAACAAAACAAAAATTGCAATTAAGAGGTATTTTGTAAATAGCTATAAATGGGGAGAGGGTATGGTATCACTTAATAACATAAAGATGAAACTGGAGAATAATAAATTCTCATTTTTGGTGCCATGTATGAGGTGACATTTGGGGCTCTCTGAAAAATGTGATAATTGATGTCTAGAACTCAGGAAATAACTCACTGTCTTTTTTCTGCACTGAATAAATTAAATAAATACCTATAGACAGAATATATAAGTGTTGAATGTAAATCCCAGATCACTAATATTCCATTAAGAAGGTTAAATTTAATTGCATGTATTACAGATCTTATCTTTCTATTTCCCCAAATGACAAGGAAAATGTAATTATTTTTAAAACATGATAACAAGCTATAAATGTGTGACCTTTCCACTGTTAAAGCAATAAAGCTCACTCTAAGGTATCTGTTGGAGCGGAATATTAGTATGCCTAAGCTACACTAATTTTTTGTTAAACATGCTAACATATTACCAATAGCATATCCTCTGAAGTGTTTTAAAGGACCATCAAGTATCACATGCAGAACTGTTTAATATTTAGGAAAACTATTTTCCATAATCCTTTGTCACATGATATTTATGAACACATCCTTTTATTTACTTATTTTAAAAATTACTTATTTACTTATTTTTAAAATTACTTATTTACTTATTTTAAAAATTCTTACCCAAAGATATATTTTACTGACTTTTTAGACCAGGGGTTGAACTCATAACCTAAATAGGTGCCCTGACCAGGAATTGAGCCCACAAACTTTTGGTGTATAAGGTAATGCTCCAACCAACTGAGTGACCGAGCCAGGGCATACATGTTCTTATTTTAAATACTCAGTTTAATATAAAATTTCCCTTGCAAATATCTCATATTTTAATATATTTTAAAAGTCAGTGTGATCTATTATGTGATTTTACACATTGTTGTAGTTATACATCATCATATGGGGTTTTTTATATGTGTGCTTGTCAATTAGTAGATACTCAGAATTATTTAAAACGAACATGCAAAGGACTATCACTGAAGATCATAAGGTCAGGAATGATCCTGTTCTTGTCTCTCTCTATTTTTTTTTTAAAAAGTTCTGTAACGTATTTTAATGTCATGAGTGAAAAACCAGTGCTTCTTTTAACAGTGTGGGATAGATAGAATAATGTCCTCCCAAAATATCATTGTCATAATTCCCAGAACTTGTGAATGCTACCCTACAGATCAAAAGAGACTTGGTGAATATAATAGAGATTGAAGTTAAAATTAAGGTGGAAATGGGGAGATTATCCTGGTTTACCAAAGTGGCACAACTTAACCAAATGAAATTTTGAAAGCAGAAAACCATTTAAACCTTGGTCAGAGGGGGGTGTGCTATAGAATGAAATGGTAGGCTTATCAACTTATTAATCACTGCCTTTAAAAATGATGGAAAGGTCAGAAGCCAAGGAGTGTGGTGACCTCAAGAAGCTAGAAAAGGCTATATATATATATATATATATATATATATATATATATATATATTCTTCCTTAGACCCCCAAAAGGAATGCAACCCTGACTGCTCATTGATTTGACCAAGTGAGAATGTTTGACTTCTGACCTACAGAACTGTAAGCTATTACATTTGCATGGCTTAGAACCACTAGATTTGTAACAGCAGCGATAGAAAACGAATATGCTGTCTCTATAATTCATATTTTATTTCACTCTAACACCTGATCTTATCCATTTTTAAGTTAGGTTTCTTAGTTTGTATTTAATAAACTAAAGCAAACACAACTCTAGTATCACATCTATTTTACTTTCACAATAAACATGGCATGACATTTCAGTTTTTTTTTACATAATCAGGAGTGATGAGCAAATTTTCTTACTGTCCCCAAATTGCTAAGTACAATACTAAACTGAAAGCAGGGGGTGTACCTCCCATTGTCTATTAGGCCTCAAACTTGGTTCTGGACACTTCCTATCAATCAGATTTATAAATTGATAACTTACACTGCAACCTATTAAGTTTTAACTCTTTCCTCTCCCATCTGTATAAGCAGAGAGCTCATGAGGGGGAAGAGAGAGACAGAATCATTAGACTCATGGTTGCTATTTTAGTGGGATGTTGTGCATAGCATCTAGTTCTGCTAAAAAAAAAAATGACAGCACAGATTTATTTAATATAATGTCTGAAGGGAGGGGCCCCTCTCTATAATACTACTTGTTGTGTGGAGAGCTCCAGAAACTAGCCATTCCATCTTGGGAGAGTACTTTGGGAGGGACTGCAGAACTTGACAAAGATTCTGAAGTGGGAGTGCTTTTGTGAATATTATCTGATGTCTGCTCCCTCCTGGGCATTCTGATGAATGAATTGTTAACTTGACCTGCATCAAACGGATAATGTGCCTGAATAAAAATGGGCTCAGAAATAAAGGAATCCCAGAGCTTTTCATGAAACAATATTACTGAACTCTGTGATTAACACAGAAGCTGAAAATATAAGATTATAATAGCACAGATAAAGTTCTTCATTTTATATATGCTTAGCATAGGGTTTGATTTACAGAAAATATGCAATGAACATGCTACAAAGCCATGCTTTCATTTTATGATAAAGTAAAATTTAATAACAATATTCATTAATTAAATGAGAACAATAAAGCTACATTTTATATCTTAAGCATAGACTACAGAATTTTCACTAACATAAGGCACATAAAACTGAAAAGAAATAAGGACCATATCTCATGCATGAGTACACAAAAAAAAGGTTAATTGCCTGGAAATGAAAGAAGGTCATATCAGAACTAGTCATTACACAGACATGACTGAATTAACTGATAATGAGAATGAGGATATACACAGACTTTTATTACTGTGTGATAAGTGGTTTAAAATTGGCTTTGTTTTACCACAGTCACACTTTTTACAATGTCATGTTTATACTCAAATGACCTTTCTTAGGAAACAAAAATATCTATGGTTATATATTTTGCTAAATGGTTTCATACATGAGTAAGTTTTCTTCTCTATTAAAAATCCATAGCTTTATACACTTAAATGGCAAAATATATATTATCTAAAAACTAGCAGTCATTTAAAATATTGATTTTCTAAAGTCAGTACATGACACAATGTAATTAATATAGAACAGAATAGTTCAGAACTGAACTTCTTATATATTGTTAGAATAACATATATAAGTTATTAGCTCATAGCTTTTCAAATAGTGTAACATGATGTGATACAAGAAAGAGGGGGTCTATACATAAATGTAATGATTCATTACAAAATAGTGTCAAGCCCTGACCAGCTTTGCTCAGTGGGTAAAACATTGCCCTGTGCACCAGAGGATCATGGGTTTGATTCCAGTCAAGGGCATGTACCTGGGTGGCAGGTTCAATCCCTAGTCGTCTGGGTTGGGGTGCATGCGGGAGGTAACCAATCGATGTGTCTCTCTCACGTCAATGTATTTCTCTCTCTCTCTTTCTCTCTCTCTCTCTCTATTCCCCCTCCCTTTCACTTTCTCTAAGAATCAATGAAATAAATGTACACAGGTGAGAATTAATAGAACAAAACTAAACTAAAATAGTGTCAAAACCTCAGCTGCTAAAGAAAATAAGCATAGCCTGGCTGTTGTGGCTCAGTGGTTGAGTGTTGACTTAGGAACCAGGAGGTCACTATTCAATTCCTGATCAGGGTACTTGCTTGGGTTGTAGGCTCAATCCCCATTGTGAGGTGTTCAGGGAAAAAAAAAAAAAAGTGATCATTTGACTGAGACTAAGCTTATAAAACAAAATGCCTGTTGAGGTGAGTCAATTTATGTTATATTTTTAATTAAAAACAATATGTAGACAATATCGGAAAACATTTTTTAATATTTTGAAATCTTTACTTTTATTCTCCCAGATGCTTTTTGTCATAGTTTTATATTCAATTTGTATTTTAAAGGGAAATTAATCCATATGGCTCTGAATTCTTTACACTTATCTCGTCACAGTGTTTTGCAGGAAATATTTTCTATCTATAAATGTTCTAAACCTCTTTAAAGCCCTTTATTCTATGTTGCACAAAGCTGTTTTATCTACAATTCAAGTCAAGGCTGAAAGAACTCAAATTTATTTGCAAATGGAAAACATATAGAGTTAGAATGAGTTGGAAACACTTCCCATTGAAATTTATTGAATATGTATGAAAGTTGTTATACTTTGTGAATTGTGACTTATTCCGACCTTTACCCAAAAATATTTAAAATGATATGATTGTTAGCTAGAAATATGTATATTTCTTTGAAAGTACAGATAATCTCTGTCAAATGTGGATGTGTCCGATTTATGATAAATGGAAGCTTTTTTTGCAATGCATTTAAAAGCTCAGAGTAGAATACTATTATTTATAGGCTCAATATAACCACACTATGTTTTCTCCCTGTATTTATGAATGCAAAATATCATACTCATACTACCTACTATCGCTTATATGGTTCTCAGAAATCTTTATTTTCTCAAGTTGTATAGCACTTACTGCTTTCATTGTTTTATTTTTTTAAATATATTTTATTGATTTTATACAGAGAGGAAGAGAGAGAGATAGAGAGTTAGAAACATCGATGAGAGAGAATCACTGATCAGCTGCCTCTTGCACACCCCCTACTGGGGATGTGCCTGCTACCAAGGTACATGCCCTTGACCAGAATCGAATCCGGGACCCTTCAGTCCCCAAGCCGATGCTCTATCCACTGAGCCAAACCGGTTTCGGCCTGCTTTTATTGTTTTAGATCTCATCATAGGCAATGTCAAATTGTTAATTCTACATTTTATACATCTGTTTCTTTCCAGAATATATTATCAGTTAATTCAATACAAATATTGCTCTTTACTTCTGTGTCCTCTATATTGATAAAGATAGTGGTTTCTTTCTAGAATTTGTACAATAATCATATATCACTAATTTCTTTATATTCTATTTATAGCCAAACATGGATTAGGATTTGGGGAAGTTATAAATATTTTTACATCATTGCTTCACGTCTATTTTCTGCTTAATCACCAATAATTCACAATGTGGTAAAATGACACATGCATTGAAATCGCTCTCTCTCTCTCTCTCTCTCTCTCTCTCTCTCTCTCTCTCTCTCTCTCTCTCTCTCTCTCTCTCTCTCTCTCTCTCACACACACACACACACACACACACACACACAGTATTGAAAGAAATTGTTCTAGGAATTCTATAGCATGACTTCAAAGCATCAGCAATAGTGTAGAAATGGGGCACAAAATCTTTGCTATATGCATCAACTCTGTTGATATTAGTCAGCAGCTAACTACAGGAACCACATGATAAAGGCAGTAAGGATATCATTCAGCTTGTATATCACTTACTTGGAAAGGCAAGGAGATAAAGTATTATCATTTTTTAAAGAAATATCAGTATTCTATGTATCAGATATTTAAAAATTCAGTTTGGATTCTATAATTTATCTACAGCAATATTGGTTTCAGAAACATAGCTGTCTTTGGGGATAATCGTGGTAATTGAAAGATACAGATGGATAGAGGAAAGTGGCCAATACCACAAAATATACCAAGGCACTTTTTTTTTTCCAGAGAAAAAGAAAATATCTTTTATTTCAAAACAACTTGAAAAAGGCTGGGACTTTTGGAAGAGAATAGAACTTTCAATATCTTTCAAGGCTCTATTTTTATCTACAAGCTGTAAGGATTCGGAGTAGAAAATCATGTCAGTTTTGTGCAGGAAACATTGAGTTAAAAAGCCACAATTTTCTAGGCTCTTTCCTGGATGAGAGAGGGAGATAAAGTAGACTTACTCTGTGCTCCTTCAATGGGGTGGACATATTCTTAAAGAGGTTCTATTTAAATATAGTGTTGCAGGTATTATAATAGATTTAGAATGTTTTTAGTCTTTGTGAAACTGATACCTACCTGAGCTTTTAAGTATGACTAGAAATTAGAAATTAGAAAGGCCAAGAAGGATACCTAATAAAAAATGAAAATGATGAGAGCTAACCTTTATTCAGTACTTTTTTTCTTGCTGACACTCTTCTAAGTACTTTAAATGGATATTTCATTAAATCCTAAAAACAACTATATGATGTAAGTATATTATTGTACCAATTTTAACGATTGGGAAACCATGGTTTAGAAGAGTCACATAGCTTACAATATTGCAGAATTAATGTGGATGAGATGAAATGAAAATGAAGGCAGCCTTGCTTAACTGGTTTGGCTCAGTGGATAGAGTGTCGGCCTGTGGACTGAAGGGTCTCAGGTTCGGTTCCGGCAAGGGCATGTTCCTTGGTTGCAGGCTGATCAATGTTTCTCTCTCATGGATGTTTCTAACTCTCTAATCCTCTCATTTACTCTCTGTAAAAATAAAATAAAAAAATATTTTTAAAAAAGAAAAAGAAAATGAAGGCAACATAGCCCAAGAGCCAATACGTAGCATTTTACTCAAGTCGCGGAGAATTGTGTAAATTTACATACACTTTTCTTAATTATTTTATTCAGACACAATTTTTTTAAAAGTAGGGACAACACAGTAAGATAGATACTTAAGATCTTATAACTTATGCTGAGGAATTTAGAGATCACTTAGTGACTAAAGTCTGTCACTAGTTAGAGATCATTGCATGTGAAATATGTGAGGGTGTGAATGATGACGGTGATAGCAGTGAGTAGAAAAGGACATGTACTTGAGTTACTATATGAATGAACTTTTCCAGGAATCAATGCGTTATCAGGTGCTGAGAGTAAGTAAGGAATGCAGAATGATTGTGTAAAGAGTGTTAAATGTAACAAAGGGAATGCAAGCATCACAAGCCTGCCTGTAGTGCCAGGAGAGATAGGAGAGAAGTAGATGCTTTGAGTAAGCGGAGGTTAAAATGTCTGTTAAATACTTATATGAATGTGCACAAACACAGGTCAATGTATATGTCTGAAGCAGAGAGAAAATAGTTTGTGAGTTAAATTTCAATTCCTGTTAGTTCAATTAATGCATATTATTTAGCAAATGGTATGCATAGTCTAGTTAAAGTAAGATAGATGGAAAGACTAATAGGAAATCACCTCTGCTCTCAATAATCTAAACATCTACGAAGATTCATCCATATATAGGTGGAACATAAAGTACATTACACTAGGATTCCAATAGATGGAAAGGAGAATGGGCCAAGTGCAGAGAAAAGTAAAATGATTGCAAGGAACACTTAGAAAATGTAATGTTGGAATGTAATAGTAGTGGAATTTCAATAAGGAAGAACTCAACGGTGACCTACACTGCACAATGTCAATATGCAGTGGGTTTTTTTTTTTTTTAATATCTTTCTCTCCTTGTTCCTATTTGGTAATATTTATTTGCACTTTTAGAATTGCTCTGTCCATTCATCCAACAACACTTGAAATATGTACAAAAATAGCATTATTCCTTCTGCTGCTTCAGCCAGTTGTGTTGGCATTCTGTTGCTTACAATGGAAAGAAAACAGACAAGTGCACCCAATATATCCAAATCCTAGCTTGTGGAAAGAAAATGACTCCACAATACAGTCTTTGTCAATCTCCATTTAAAAAAAAGTATGGCATATATTTACTTCAACATAATCCCTTCAAATTCTTGAAGGCTTAGGAATTAAAAAAAGAAGAAGAATTCTTATAGTCTCTTATGTTAGAAAAGACTTAAGACTGAAGTAACCTAAAGGGCAATCTTAGACACTGTGACATCATGTCATATGGTAACTCTTTCAAAGCTTCTCATATTCCTATATACTTTATAGTAGTTGTATCAGAATAAGTTACACATAAAAATATCTTAAGTATGAGGATGTTTATCTGGGTATAATAAATTATGTTATTTTTTCATCAGACTCCTTATAAAAATTAAATTCTATAGGATTTCTAATCTTATTAAAAATGTCCCCTTTCAGCCGAGACTGGTTTAGCTCAATGGATAGAGCGTCGGCTTGGGGACTGAAGGGACCCAGGTTTGATTCCGGTCAAGGGCATGTACCTTGGTTGCGGGCATATCCCCAGTAGGGGGTGTGCAAGAGGCAACTGATCGATGACTTTCTCTCATTGATGTTTCTAACTCTCTATCTCTCTCCCTTCCTCTCTGTACAAAATCAATAAAATACATTTTAAAAAAAATGTCCCCTTTCATTAATTGTTTTGAAATTTTAACTAATTGAAAAAAGGAAGCCCAGAGAAAATAAAATAAATGCAAGCTAAGTTTATTATTATGTTTGTTTCAACAGTTTATATCAAAATTAATTCATCCTCCCTAATTAAATTCAGCAAATACTGGTTACTCCTAATATGTACACAGCATTACTCTAGGGCTCTAGTGAAATTTAGTCTATAAAGTGTTACATGACATAAAATAATTTATCATATAGCAATGGAGAACAGAGATGTTTACACTTGCAAACAAAAGATGGACAACTGTGAATAATGTCCCTGAGTAAGTTAAGGCTTCTTGTGATATTATATTTCAATTGTTCCAATCTACTCTGACTGCTATAGCAGAATGCATAAACTGGGTGGCTTGAACAGCACATATATCTCTTACTAGAGGTCCACAACATTCATGCACTAGGGAGGGGGGGTCCTTCAGCCCAGCCTGTGCCCTTTAGCAGTCTGGGAGCCCTCAGGGGATGTCTGACTGGTGACTTAGGCCTGCCTAAGGCACTTAGGGCTGGACATCCTTAGTGCTATTTTGGAGGCAGGAGAGACTCCTGCCACTGCTGATGCACTTGCCAGCCATTGGCCCTGCTTGTGCCTGAGCGATGCTTCCCGAGGGAGCACTCTGACCACCAGGGGGCAGCCCCTGCATTGAGCATCTGCCCCCTGATAGTCAGTGAACATCATAGCAACCAGTCATTCCAGTCAATCAATTTGCATATTACCTTTTCATTATATAGGATAGTTGAAAAGGCTGGGGAGTCTCTGACCAAGATGCTGGCCTATTCAGTACCTGGATGGAGCCCCCTTCCTGGTTGTGAGAGGGCTACCTTCCTGTCATACCTTCACGAGATGGAGGAGAAAGATCATCTCTCATAGCTCTTCCTATAAGGCTACTAATCCCATTATTAGGACTTCACTCTCATTACCTAATTAATTCCCAAAGGCCCCACCTTCAATATTGCCAGATTGGGGATCAAGGCTTTTGCATATTAATTTTATGGGACATAATCTTTCAGTCCATGACATTGTCTTTCAAACCAATATAGGATTTGAAGAGAAAAGAACATTAATGGTGGAGATGAAAGAGAAGATAAATGAAAGTAGGGCCCAGACTGTTAATTACTAGCAATAATATTCTGTGTGCTGTCCTTAAATGATTCACAAAATTATAAAACATGGATTACTTGGCTATAAATGTAACTAAAGTCAGTATTAATTATTGAAAAGGAGTATAAATAGTCTTATAAGTTGAATAGGATGAAAATCTTAAATTTATTTTGGAGGATAATTTTATCTGAAGTGTTTTTAATATGATATATAGTGCTTCAAATATAATTTTTTCAGGATCATGTCTGTATTTTCAAAATAAATTCTTTATTAAAGTGAATAGCATTTAAAAACACACTAATACTTTTCAGAATAAAAGGGGTCATACATGTCTAACTAAAAATGTCCTCCTTTGCTCTCTAGCTGAGCATTGGCTTTTAGAAACTTTAATGTCACTAATGATTAAATCAATAAGAACATTTCTGAGAGTTAATAGAACTTACAGTGACTAGTGATTTCAAATATCACTATTACCTCAGTTCAATTCAAACAAAGAATCTTTGCTAGAGGCTGGACCTCATATTTATCACCTGTAATTCTGGGGAATAGGAGGTGATAGTCAGTTTCAGAAAAGGCTGTGGAGTAGCAGCTAATTAGATTGTGTTAAAGAAGGTATAACATATCATCATGGCCAAAAACTCATTTCTGAATATTGATTTTCACTTGCCAGACCTTATGTAAAAGTATTTTACACATATTAACTGCCAATGTGAGAGCTAATTCTTAAGCTGGAATCTTGGCAAAATGTAATTTAGCATATAAAGGGTAATATTTTCTATCAATAGTCAACTCAAAGAAACACAAAATAAAAATATTAAGGCAGTCATGTATAAAACACGATAAAGTAAAAAGCCTCTAAAATGAAAGATAAATATGGATTGACAATACAGATATGATTCAATATATATTATATATAGTTTATAGCAAATATATGAAAATAATTTATTTTTAATTAAAGTAGAAGCAAGACATTTTCAGGAGATCTAATAAAAATCCAATTCTCCTAGAAAGATACTATAATCAGGGAGTGAGCTCTGTGCGCCTGTCTGTCCCTGCCTGGAGTGGAGCTTCAGTCAGACTGAACTTAGGGGTGGGCTGGGGAGGGAGTGAATTATGATTGAAATGACACCAACTCTTGTTATTTCAGCTAAGTAGATTGTCTAAGCTATGTATTTCTTCATTCGCTCTATAACTTTAGCACAATTTCAAGAGATTTTAAATGGTTGTTCATTTGAAATCTGACCATTTATACTCTGTCATTCCATGAACATCTCCAGAAGTGGGAATCTAGGTAAAATCTTAGACAGTTAAGGATATCTACTTATCTATCTACCTATCTATCTATCTATCTATCTATCTATCTATCATCTATCTTCTATCTATCATCCATCTCTCTATTATCAATCTATCACTATCATTTATCCATTGTTCTATCTATAAAACACACACACACACACACACACACACACACACACACACACACACACAATCTTCTCTCAGGCCCAGCTGATGAGAATAAAAATTTCTGGTCCCCTACAATTCACATCCTCCTAGCCTGTTTGTATGGTGGAGTTTCTATGCTGAAATTTACAAGCTGCAAAGACTCTCACTTAAGTTCCTTACTGCTAAAGCAAGGTGTCACTGAGAAAAGTATGCCACTGTAATGCCTCTATGTATCATTTTATTTGCAGATCTTATTATTTTTATGTAGCATATTCAATAATACTTAGTTCTAAGGTCTAGATATTTTCTTTGTGGTCTACTTATTAACCTATAGTTTATTTAGTAATGCTTTTATTAAATTTCAAAATTTATTTGTGATATACAACAGCATTCTTAAATTGTTAAATATAGTTGACTTTAATAGCTAATTTATAATAACAAAAGGATAATATATTAATTAGACCAGACATCTTCTGGACATCATTCTGGATGTCCTTCCTGAGGAAACCAGGCTGGAGGGAAGCCAGCTGGTGTCCCAGGGGTCTTTGGGCGGCCCAAGGGAAGCCAGCCGGGTCCTGGGTACCTGAGGTGGCAGGAGAAGGGATGCAGCCTGGCAGCAGGCACCCAGAAGAGGGAAGCTCGGGTTCCAGGTGCTGGAGGGAAGCCAGTGCCATCAGCCTGAGTCCTAGGTGCCAGAGGAAAGCCAGTGCTGGTAACTGAGGGAAAGAAGGCCTACTCTTGCACAAATTTTCATGCATCAGGCATCTAGGATAAAATATATTGTTATTGTTTAAAGTTTTTTAGTTGCTTTTCATTCATTAAGTAATAATTTATGTAGCAGTGCCATTATAACTTTCAATTCTGTATCATATTATTTTGAGAGCTGTAAGTAATATAAATTTAGCATCTTATGGTACTGGTTGTTGCCCAAGCTTCTTCCTTGCATTGAGCAAGTCTTCTAAGCACTCAACATTTTTATCTTTTTAATACATTTGTTTTTATAGATGTGTGCTAAAATGTATGCATAACTCTATCCATTGTTTTGTAAAGAACATACAGATGCAATTCCCTGTTATTTTATGTAATCTATTTTTTTTCTTTTAATAGTTGAATTCATACATTTAAACTTCTTATTGCTTTTAACACTGATACCTAATTTACTTTGTCTTTCATCTTCCTATCTTTTCAATATTCTTCTCATAATTATCTTCTCATTATTCTAGAATATGTGATTTTAGTACTCACCATGGTTTACTCATTGACAGATCAAAGCAAAACAAAATGCACTTATACTCATAAATTCATTTATCTCTTTTCAATGAATATATCTCTCCTTTAAAAGATCAGAATGAATATAAAAAGTCATGATGATTTTCTAGTCAGTTTTATATGTTCTGAGATTGACTAGCAGAAGTGTCAGTACTATGCTGCAATTTAGCTATTTTTCTCTTGTCTTACATTGTTTTCTTTCCTTTCCTCTTTCTTGCACCAAAGTAAAAAAAAAAAAAAAAATGGTATTAGAACATGGCTCAAGTGATTAGTTTTTCCTCATGTTCATTATAAATATTCAGTTGAGGTGATTCCCTACTGGCACAATCAGGCTGAAACAATTGCTCAGGAAATATAAAAAAAAGAATTACCCTCACTCAGAATATAATTGATAGCACTAAAACCCAGAGCATGTACACAGACTCCAAAATAACGATTACAAATTATATCAATAGTAAGGGAAATATATTGACCTCTGTGTTACCAAAATTTTCATCTAGCCTGATTTTGCACACAGACATATTTAAATGAAATTACCAATTTTGTAGTTCTTAATATTTTCATCAACAGTTTTCCATTTTTGCCAGTTTTTATCAGAGTCTGGCTACACCCCAAACCATTTCTTCTCTGCTTCTTTCTATATATATATATTTTACAAAATATTACACAATATTACTTTCAACAATACCTTCCAAAATACCTGGCATTCATTTGTAAATTGTTGTACATTCCAGCTTCTGAGATAGTGATAATTACTTGTTCAGTGATTCTTGGACCCTTCTGGTCACAGAAAAGTAATATAAGTCATCTAGGGACACACTGCATTTTCAGGGGTGTTTTAAGAAGCAATAAGCTGATATAAATCTAGGTCAGAATGAACTATTGAACTATTTGATTCCCTAACAGTATATCTAAGTAACTATTTCTAACATAGATTGAAAACACTCTTGTTATTGCATGTTAATGTGTAGGTGATCAACTGAGGAACTAATAAAAAATGGGCCTTTAGCATTAATGTTAACAGTGTAAAAAAAAAAAATCTTGTTGAATAGGAAGAGATAATACAAGTGAAGTGTTATTATAATGATTTAACCATCAAAATATAATATGACTAAAATCTTTCCCAGTGAAACTGCTTTGGGAGTTTCAATTTCAACTTATCAAAATAAAATTTCCACTTCCCCTCTTACCTTTCCACAATGTTGTTGAGCTTTAATCTGTGTCCAACATTATTAAAAACCAGTGACCATGTGCATGGATCCTTGCACATTAAGAGGAAATTAATTAGAAGGTGGCTGGCAGGGCAGGACTGGGCGAGATGGGCCAGACATGCCCTGAAGCCAACCTCCTGTGGTCTCTCCCAGCCAGCAGCACCTGGGGCAGCACCACAACTCAAAGGGGGCTGAGATCACCTCAGCTTGGCAGTAAGCCAGATTCAAGGCTGACAGAGTCCCAGCAACAACATAACCCATGGTCCAATATGGAATCGAGTCCCTCCTCCCCCCAAGGAAGTGAGCTCCCTCCTTTCTGGTTCCAGGGTGTGTCATCCACGAGCAGCTGCTAAGTCACCATGGCTTGGCAGCTCCTGCATTGAGTAACTGCCCCCTGGTGGTCAGAGTGTGTCATACCTACCAGCCGGTCAGATGGTCAGATGGTTGCTTAGCCTTTTATATATAGAGATGGTCTGATATATTTTATTTAAAAACATTTATTACCCATGAAAAGGAATAAGTAGGTGTAAATATCACAGATATTGATTCTCTAACATAGGGGTGTCGAACTCAATCAGAGAAGGGGCCAAAATGTAAAATCCAGCCTAAATCGCGGGCTGAATGGTTTACTGAACAGTCATAAACTGTCATTGTGATGGAAACGCAGCGGAGTGCAGTGATGACAGCGTGGTGCGGGCCACATTGCAAGGCCTGGCGGGACGGATTTGGCCCGCGGGCCGTGTGTTTGACACATGTGCTCTAACACATCCTCGGAATAAATAACTATATTCCTTTCAAGACCCAATTTATATGTATATTGAAAATTACATAGCTTTAACAAAATTATGTAACCTTATTTTATCATGAAAATAACCACACACTTATAATTTTATACCTTACCCTATGTATGCTAAAAAATGAATTTAGAAAGAGAATTAAAGATATAGAAAAAGTATGGCAAATTATTTATAAGCTGCCTGAGTGCAGTTACAGAAGTATAATTGGTAGGCATTATAAAACGTCAGTGTTTATCTATAGTAAATCTAATTTACACAGCAGAAAAGAGTGATTAGAATAAGATCACTGAGAGGCTAATGAAAAGAGCTATTGGCACAGATGGGGATTGTTCATTTTGCAAGAGATCAGAGAAATGACAAGTGCTGAAGGTATTTTTACATACCCTGAAACTTATCACAGATATGCTCAATTGTGCCCTAGGATACAGAACAATCTAATCATTTTTTTTATTAAATAATTCAAAATCTATGGCCTGTGTTTGACTCACATTTTGAAAGGTATTGAATTGAGCCATTCATTGCTCAGAAGTTACAGTATGTTTCAAACATTGGGCTTGTAAGAAACATTAACAAAAGAGAGCCTTACCAAAACAGAACGAAATAGAGGGATGGGGTTTTGCAGCGACAATAAACCAGAAACCAAATTGCAAAACTAAATTGAACGACAAAACAGATAGATCTGATATGCTGCTGAAACTAACAGTCCACATATTTGGTTTAAAAAATGATGTCCTCTAATAACTATTAGAGGAGTTGTTTGAAAAGTTTCATTTTTTTATGCTGCAGTTAATGAGACTGTAGAACTTAAAACACTGCCTAAGGAACAGAATGGAAACGAAAATTATGCTTCTTTTGCATCTTTTGGTAAATGAGTGCTATTGCTTAATCAAATAAAATTGATTCATAGTGGAAATCTGAGGGAAGCAGAAGTATTTGGGAAAACTCTCAGCAGAACATTTAAAGGAAACTACGAACACATGAGAGAGATAAGGTCAACAATTACAAGTCTTGTTAAATGGTTATTTATCCACTTATTATCATATTTTTCTAGATAATAAGAAAATCAGTGGGCTAATAAAATCTTGTGGTGTATTTATGCTATTTAAAATTTCAATAATGCGTTTAATTAGAATTTTGGAAACATCTAGGCAAGAAGCATGAGGAAATCATTTTGAATTATGAGCTTTTAATCATTTTTGTCATTTGGGTTTACTTTGCACTTCTCTGATGACTAATGATGCTGAATGTGTTTTCATGTGCTTATTGTACAGGGTGTCCCCAAAATGTCTACACACTTTAACAGCTGATAGCTCAATGTTGAAAATGAAATGTAATTAAATAAAGACTGCCTTTATAATTACTCTAAGTGTGTGTACATACTCTTTGGGACTTTGGTAAATTGTGTATTCAAAATTTTGGCTATACATTATTATTTTTAAAAAATATATTTTATTTATTTTTTACAAAGAGAAAGAGAGAGGGATAGAGAGTTAGAAACATCAATGAGAGAGAAACATCGATCAGCTGCCTCCTGCACATCCTCTTTCTCCCCCCCCCCCCCACCCCACCCCCCGCCCTGCACTGGGGATGTTCCTGCTCCCAAGGTACATGCTCTTGACCGGAATCGAACCTGGGACCCTTAGTCTGCAGACAGATGCTCTATCTATTAAGCCAAACTGGGTTTGGCTATATATTATTATTTTTAATTGAATGTATATCCACAAGTCTACAGGTTAGGATAGAGTAGTTGAAAATCATATCTAGTAAACGATATTGGAAATATTAAAATAAGTTTATAGAGAATAAATTAGTAATGTAATAATGAAAGCATTAAGGGAATTAAAGAGGATATTTCTTTTTAGTAATTATTTTTGCTTGTGTCTACAATTTTATCCAATGTTGCAAATGTGTGGGTATGCAGCTATTGGTAGTATTACATTTTCTTACTTTTGCTATTTACATGGTTTGTAGTAATATCTCGCTTTTCATTTATAATGCTGGTAATATGTGTCACTTCTCTTTTTTTCTTGGTCAATCTGATTGAATAGAGGCTGATTGAATTTTTAAAAGCTTTTGCTAAAAATAGTTTTAGCTTCCACTGACTCATGCTGTTTTCCATTAAGTGGAAATATATTCTTATGATTTTTAATTCCTTCCTTCTGCTTTCTTTGCATTTATGTGCTTTTTGTTCTAATTTCTTGATGAAAACATATTACTTATTTGAGGCTATTTTCCTTTTCTAATAAAAGCATTTAATGATATAAGCTTCCTTATATATTCAGCTAATTTTGATATTTTGTATATTTATTTCATTCAGATAAAAGTATTTTAATTTCATGTTAAGTCTTTCTTTTGGACATGAAGTTATTTAAAACTATATATTTTTTAAATCACTAAATTTGGGGATTTTTCAAATATCTCTTTGTTATCAATTTCTACTTTAAATTTATGTAGGCTGAAAAAATAATTGAAGCAAAAGAGGCAAAATAGTAGTTGTCTGTTATGGCAAGTAGTTGGAAAAAGAAAGTTAATTTTAAACAGTGTTTCTGTGGGTTTGGTCTTGAGAAACGTAAGAATAGTATTTGAATTATTTTGGAATAATTCTTGGTTATTTTGAAATAACATTGGTTAACCTCTACTTCTTATACTAAAGCATTGTTATCATACTGAATCATGATGTTTTCTGCATCAATAATATTAACCATTCTTGTCATGTTTGTTATGCAAGGTATGTTTGTTCAGCATTGTATTAAGGATGTTTTGGGCCAGATCATTCTTTGTTGTCAATGTGTACTCTGCAGTATAGGATATTTAGCAGCATCCCTGACTTATTTTCATTAAATTCCAGTAGTACTCATCCCCACTTGGGAAAACCAAACATATCTCTGGACATAATCAAATGCCCCCAAGGATCAGAACCATGCCTGTTGAGAACCACTGCTGTAAAGCAATTTAGTCTATACTGTGTATAAGGTTAAAATAAAATGTTTATATTATAGGACAACTTTTTACACAATAAATGCAATATTTCTCAACTTTAAAGTTTTCTCTGCATTGGTTACAAAGGATCAGAACACGGAAAGACTCAGAAGAGAATTCAGGGCATTCTCACAAAAGCCTCTAATGGAGAGCTGGGATATTCATGATTCAGTAGGAGAAAGAAACTCAAGAAAGAAACTTCCAGGGGCCGCTCCTAGGGTTTCCTTTGCAGTTGCAGGGAATGTGCTCTGTCTCTGTTTTAAAAAATTCCAAGAATATGAAAGAGAAATATTGCTTTCAGGAGACCTCAGGCAAATGTTTTCAGGAAGTCTTTTATACCCACTGGTCACGTAGATAAGGCAGGCTGGGTAAGTAGGGTTAAAGCATCCATCTGTACATTTCTAACTAATGGAAGCCAGCTGTGCCAGAAGTATTTTAAAATTTAAAGAGCGTCTTGTTCTAGCATTGCCTGTGGTTCAGTGCCAGCTTTGAGGTATCCTTGGAAATAAGCTCAGACCTATCTCAGTGCATCTGTAAGAAAGCTGTATTTTACATTTCCCCTCAAGTATTCTCAACATTCTGTTCTCCTGAATGACTTCGAAAAATCTCTTTCTTTACAGAGGTAATATTTAGTATAAATCTCATTACTGTCTCTTTTACTTTTTTTAAAATATAAAAAAAATAGATTTTATTTATTGGTTTTAGAGAGGGAGTGAGAGGTAGAAACATCAAGGATGAGAGAGAATCATTGAGTGGCTGCCTCCTACATGACCACACTGGGAATCCAACCTGCAACTTTTGCTTATGCCCTGACCAGGAATTGAATGGTGACCTCCTGGTTCAAAGATTGAACCTCAACTGCTTAGCCACACTGGCCGGGCCTCATTACTTTTCTTAGTTACCATGCGACATGGTTTTTTTTCTTCTTCCTTTCTTTATTTCTTTTAATATTTTAAAATGCACACAGTTAAGGATAGAAATTGATTGGATTTAGCAAATATACAGTAGTCCAACTATCAGCGAAGTCTAGTTTTAAATCATTTCTGTTCCCCCAAAAGTTCCTCATTCCATTTGCTCTCTTTCTTGGCCACAATTATGAATCTGCTTTTTCTATGTAGTTTTGCCTTTTTAAGAAATTCCATATCTAGGTAATCATAGAATATGTTTTCTTTTATATCTCATTTTCACTTAGCATGGTAGTGTTTTTGACATTCACCCAGTCACCACTGCATGTAACAATAATTCATTCCTCTTTGTTTCTGAGTCCTATTCCATTGTACAGATATACTTTGTCTGTCCTCTAACTAGTTGATAAATATTTGGCTTGCTTCTAGTCTTTCTCTATTATGAGTATTATATCTGTGGACATTGGAGTGTAAGTGTTCTTTTGGATCTTTTTTTTTAAAAAAAATACCTATCTAGGAGTAGAATTGTAGAGCTTTAATGTAAATGTATGTTAAAGCTACTAACTGTTCAAGAGTTTTACAATATGATTATAGCATTCTATTTCCCCAATGGCAATGTATGAGAACTTTAGTTTTTCCACATCTTTCTGAGAGTATTGCTCATCATTAAAAATAGTAGCATTATAGTGGCATATGGTAGTTTTGTTTGTATTTCTTTAATAGCTATTGATGTTAAGCATTTTTCTTTTTCTCCTGTTTATTGAAATATATTTGACATATAATATTGTATAAGTTTAAGACATACAATGCACTTATTGATGATACACGTATATTTTGAAATAATTAATACCATAGTGTTAGCTAACCTTTCCATCACTGTAAATAATATAGCACTTTTACTTATATTTACAGTGCAGCACATTAGATTATATGTGCTCATTTGGCATTCTTTGAAAAAGCATCTTTTCAAATGCTTCTCATAATTTTATTTTTATTGAGTTACTTATCTTTCTTACTCACGTTTCAGACATTTTTACACTTTTAAGAAACAACATCTTTATCAGATACATGTGTTGAAAGTGTTTTATCCTTAGCTGTAGTTAGCTTTTTTATTTTTTAATTGTGTCTTTTGAAGAGCAAGAGTTTTTGATTTGGATAAAGACCAATTACTCATTTTTCTTTTATGGTCACACCTAAAAACCCTTTACCTAACCAAAGGATACGAAGATTTTCCACCAAGGTTTTCTTCCAGAAGTTTTATAATTTTAGCATTTACAGTTAATTCTGTGTTCCAGATTGAGCTAATTTTATGGTATTAACTGGGTAATGAGGTTCTGATTTCTCTTGTTTTCTTTTGTTTTAATTTACACATGGGTATCTAATGGCTCCAGCCCATACTTGTTGAAAAGATAATCATTTCACTACTGAATTACTTTGGTATCATTATTTAAAATCAAAACCTATTGGCCATGTCTATTTCTTGAAATCACAAAATTACACAAATAAAGAACATAGTAGTTAGGGATTAAAGAGGAATATATTAGTGGTTGCAGAGGGAAAAGGGAGGTGGCTGTGGCTGTATAGAAAGGTTGTTTGGTGCATACTCGTGATGACCCTATTGTGTGTCTGGACTGTCTTGGTGGTCACATGAGTATACACCGTAATAAAATTGCATAGAAACAATTAGCCACACATATGTGCACATATATAGAAATAAATAGCCACACATATGTGCTCGATAAGGTCAGTGAATTGCTTAGTCATGATATTGTAATATGATTACTTATATTACATGCCACCATTTAGGGAAATTGGGTTAAGGGTATAACTGGATCTTTCTTTATTATTTATTACAGCTGCATGTCTATCTACAATGGTCTTAAAGTAAAAATTTTGAAAAATACCTTTTAAAAGCTTGTTGAATATTTATATTCCCTGCAATTGTGTAGCCTGTAATGCTACAATTAAACAATATGTAGCTTACTTTGTAAAATTAAATCATTTCACTGCATACATGTAACTCAGTAATAACATGTAGTTTCAAATATGTATCGTTTATATTTTATAATGCGAGAC
This sequence comes from Pipistrellus kuhlii, assembly GCF_014108245.1. NCBI lineage: Eukaryota > Metazoa > Chordata > Mammalia > Chiroptera > Vespertilionidae > Pipistrellus > Pipistrellus kuhlii. The sequence goes on along the minus strand of NW_023425540.1, from coordinate 18,008,229 downwards.
TGAAAAATTATATTATACATATTTATTCAATAACAAAATCCAATAAAAATCGTGTTATTTTGGGGTATGTAACTGTGAAAAGTAAATCTTATCCATCTATTTAGAGGAGCAATATAAAATTAATAGTTAAAACATACTGAATACTTACTGAGAGGCAGAACACTCCTAAATTCTGTACATACATAAAATCCTGACACTCAGAACTTTATAGCAAGTCTATGAAGTAGGTACCAATATTATCCCGATTTTAAAAATGGTGAACTAAGGCACGGTCAATAGGAAATCAATATCAGAGAGCTAGTAAATGAAAGAGCCAATCTTTACATCTAGGCATTTATGTAAGCATTCTTAACTGCCTATATAATAGCTAGACTCTTGATGGCACTTAATGAAAGTCTCACAGAATTTAAAGATGAGTAAAATCAACATGGGCTAGAAAAGGACTACAAATTGTTATGAGCTGCCCAAGATATTTATATTAAAACAAAAAGAGAATGCTTCTGGTTTCTCTAGCAAGAACTACAAAGCTGTTAAGTTGAGACAAAAAGAAAGTGAAGGGCTTAAATAAAATAGATAGATAGAAACATCAATATCTATACTAATAAAAGGGTAATATGCTGATTAGTCTGGACATCTTTTGGACATTCTTTGGGACAAAGCCACATGGTGGGCTGAAGCAGAGATGGTTAGGGGTGATCAGGCCGGCAGGGGAGAGCAGTTAGGGGGGTCAGGTCAGCAGAGGAGAACAGTTAGGGGAATCAGGCCAGCAGGGGAGCAGTTAGTGACATTAAGCAGACAGGCAGAAGTGGCCAGGGGTGAGCAGGCCATCAGGCAGAGATTGGTTAGGGGCAATCGGGCAGGCAGGCAGGGCTGGTTAGGGGTGAGCAGTTGGACATCCCCCAAGGGGTCCTGGATTGGAGAGGATGCAGGCTGAATTGAGGGGACCCTCCCCTCCACATGCATGAATTTTATGTACCAGGCCTCTGGTATCTATAATAATAAAGGATAATATTCTAATTAGACCAGATGGCCAAATGACCTTCCAGACAACCTTCTGGACAAAACCAGGACTGCAAGAGCAAAGGAAAGCCACCATTGTTGTGAGAGCTGAGCCTTTTGAACAAATTTTGTGCATTGGGCCTCTAGTAGTTCTATAAAGAAACATAAAATTTCCAGAATCAGTGGTATCCTTGAGTTATCTTGGCTTCTAAGATCTGCAGATGGCAGTGAAGCCTTTGTAACTACTTTCCTGTTCTTCCACAAATCCCATCCAATGTCACTACTTTCCTATTCTTCCACAAATCCCACTCACACCCCTTTGAAATTCCAGCTTTCTCATCTATGTCACAGGGTCTACTTTCCTGCAACACTTGGCAGTTTTGAAAACTGTAATTGACAAAGCATTTGGGGGTAATGAAATTTACAATGATATTGAGATGATAGGATTTTGAAGTGTCTCATGAGCAATATCGTTCTGGCTCTGAATTTCTTGGAAACATCATCACCAGAGTAAGCAGGTGAGAGATTTTGGAGTCATCCTTGACTCCCTTCTGTGTTTTGTCATGGACAAAGTCCTATACCCACTGCTTTGTAAAATTTCAATTATGAGATTCTCTCTCCATCTCTCCACCATTGCCTTATGTTCTTTCCTTGAGCTTCCCTTTCCTAATCTGACTGCTTTATATTAGTTACTAATTAAATTATCCAAACTTTAGCTAACAGAGTGGTCATTCTAACATGCAAAACTCATTCTGACACTTCCAAATAAATTATTTTGTAGCTTATCATTTTCTATGGAAGAAAAGGGGCTTTAGATACTTACGGATTCCCTCATTCTCTTGCTTACATTGCTGGTCTTGTCTCTTGCAATAGTCTATTATTTTATAGCATTTCTGACATTTTCTATTTACCAGGCTAAGAAATGTACAAAATGTTTGATATTGATTACTTCATGCAGCCCTCAACAGCCTTGCCAGCTCAATTAAGTACTTGCAATACCCTGAACATATTGAGCTACTGTATGCCTTGGTTTTATATTGTTTACTCCATGTGCAATGACTTTTCTCTTGTTTGCCATGTGAACATCTAATCCTTCCAGACCACATTCATTATTTGTTAACACTTCCTCTTGTCACTTCAAGTATTAGAGTTGACTGGCTCCCCACGATTAATTTTAGACATTTCTGTCATAAACATCTCAATGCTTTACTAAAATCTTACTTTGAATCATTCACCCCTATACTGAACCGTTAGCAATATTGAAGAAATAGACATATTAAATATTTTCTCTTCCACAGTCCAAAATCTTCAATGAGTAAAAACAAGCATAAGTAAAACCACTATTTTATTCTGATAGGAATTATGACTAAAATGATTTTTTTTTGCAAATTTATGGAGTTAATAATAAGTCTTAGCTTAGAATAAAATAGTGTTACAGCATCAAAAGTGAGGACTTTTTTCCAGCTTCCATGCTCAGTGGTTGAACATCAACCTATGAACCAGGAGGTCACAGTTCGATTCCTGGTCAGGGTACATGCCCAAGTTTTGGGCTTGATCCCCTGTTTGGGATTTTCAGGAGGCAGCCAATCAATTATTCTCTCTTATCATTGATGCTTCTACCTCTCTTTCCCTTTCCCTTCCTCTCTGAAATCAATACAAATATATATATATATATATATATATATATATATATATATATATATATATATGACTTTTAAACTAGGCAGACCTAGTTTGAATCCTAATTTTTGTCTGATTAATACATGAATTCATTGAGGTTCTTTCTTATAACATGATAGTAATGGAACTTTATTTTTTTCATCAAATCTGAAATGTTCAATCATCCCTTCATATTAATCTCTAGCGGCCCAGTGCACAATGTTGTGCACAGGTGGAGTCCAGCCAGCCTGCCCAAATCAAGCTGGGCTGGCTGGGTGGTGAGGCCATGGGTAGTTGGCTGGCTGGCCTCACCCCCAATCTAAGTGGGGGTCCAAATGGGGGGAGGGGCCTCTGTCTTTTCGCCATTGGCCCTGACCCCTGGTTGAATTCCCGGTTGAAATACTGGTCGAAGTCCCAGTCAAAGGGACAATTTGCATATTAGCCTTTTATTATATGAAATGATACACAGGAAAATCACAAATAACAACCAGGTATACTTAACTTCCCAAATGAGTTTTAACTCTGTCTCCCACTATCTCAGGTTGAGTTAAGTGGAATTTGTAGCTGTACCTGAATGCCAGTCTTAGGATGCCTGGAGTTAAACAGGCTCCAACTGGCTTAGCTGTGAGCCAAACTCACTTTAGGTGCTGGTGATTAGGGTTGCTCCTTTGTGTCATAGCTCAAAGTTGGAGCTAAAGTAAGAAGCCACATGCAGGCTACTAGTTGACAGGCACTAGATCTCCATTAATGGTATATCCAAGTGTGCCATCTAAAGATCCAGAACAATAAGCCACATGGCTGCTGAAAGTGAATCTCCCTGCTATTTCCTGCCTCATTTCCTTGTCTTACATAATTTCTTCTACTCAGCCAAGCCCCCCTCCACCTGCAACTCTATCCCTGATATTTATTACCAAATTCCTCTCAAGTACCTGCTACCATTTGTAAAACACTGTTCTACATGATAGGAAATTAATGAAGTAATAATTCATTGCACTTGTAACATGAAACTGGCTCACAGAGAAGAAAATGAAGTGTCTGAAAAGTCTCTTACTTATAATAAAAGTCAGCTACAAAAGCTACAACTAATAAAACCAATTTTATAAACTTATATTTCATTTTTATTTGGATCATCTCAGTACTCAATGTAAGTGAAATTCAAGAAGAATTTCCAATAAAAAATGAGTAAAGACTGAAAAGTTTGTATTTAAATTTTGTTAAATAAAACATCATTTTAGTAATAAGGATTTAATAAATAGCAACAGATAAAATTGCTATAATTTCAAACAATCTTTCAACTAGATTTCCATTTAGTGTCCCCATTTTCAATAGATATTATGAACAACCAAAAATATTTTTCTATGCATCTCTTAATTGTTTAACCTAAAATTAAAGCATAAATTGATATAACATTGATCTTTTTGGGTGGTAATTACCTTTTAAGATTTATTTCCTTAATACAATTGCTTACAAAGAAGGACCTGATGAATTTGTTCTGCACTGATTAAATTAAATTTAATTTTTACTGTATGAGAAATAAAGCCTAAAATAGCTAAAGTTTACTTGGCTTCCATTCTTCAAGTTATTTATATACAGGCAGTTTCCGATTCCTCGCTGTGATATATTTGTGTAAAGCATGTTTTAAGAAAACTGGAATGGAATGTATTAGCCTCCTCTCTAATCAACCAGTTCTCCATAGGACAGAATGGATGCAGTTTCAATTTTGACACTAGATGGCATTCCTGTGTAATCAGAGGAGCAAAGGCTAATGCAATTGCTGGTTTGTTTTCTCAGAACTGTTTTAAGTTCAGAAATGAATAGATTGCAGCTAAAGAAAGTTAAATATAGACTTTTATTCAAAAGATTATATGAATAAGCCAATTTTTGCATCATATCATTTACAGTTTATTGACTTATAAAAATTTTAAAAATGTTCTGTCTTTATTAAATTAATACAATGATGCCAGTTACTAAACTCTATTTTTGGTCTTTATTCATTATATCTTTGCATATGCAACTATTTTTGTTTATGTCAATAATGCATAAAACATATTTAACTTTTTGTAAAAATGTTTCAAATTTATTTTAATAAGTAAATAGTTATCAATATCAAAATTAAGGTTAAATTCATTATTATTATAAAAAGTGTAAAGAGTGTATAAAAACACCTTGAATTATTTTAAAAACTACACTTTTAAACATCTCATTGCTTGGTCAGATAAATATAGTATCTATTATCTTTCTATCTATTCATCCATTTGGAGAGAGAACAAGAACTCATGTGTGCAAAAGAAGACTTCTATGCTAAATTCATCATTGGACAAGAATTACAAATAAATCTAAAATTTCACTCAGTAATTTTGATGTTGTAGAAGTAATTTTTATGGTATATGTTTAAATAAAACTTATGGTTAAAGTTTTAGAGACCAAGATTTTGAGTGCAATAGAAATACAAAATGAAAATATTTTAGTTAAATGAAATGCCTGCAAAACTAAAAATACATGAAAATTTTCAAATTTTAATTCATAATTTTCATTAATACTCTTTTAATATGTTATCTAAAAGTATTTAAAGCATTGACATCCCAGGAACAATGATCACTCTAACCACAAGCTATTTGGTTTCCCACTAAAATGCATGGATAACAGCTCGTACTAGACCTAGCTCAAGTAATATACATAATACCTTACGATGCAAAATAAGTAAAGGATTATAAAGCAAATGGATTTATTCATACAGATACAAAGATCAACTTATGATTTGAGTATATTTGTTCAAGATTTTAGGATAAAATGTTATGACATGACATAGCTGTAGGTATTTTAGCTCTTTGTTGTTTTTGTGTCTGTGCAAATAAAGCAAAGATAGCAAAATCTCACAATTATTGATTATAGCAATTGGTATGCCTGCATGTTCACTGTATTACTTTTTGTTTTTCTTCATTTAAATTTATTTTTATAATAACAATTTCCAAATTTATCAGATTCATTTATAGTGTAGAACATGTACAGTATAAACATCCATATTTAGCACAGAGGATAAACACCTGTATTCACAATAGTGAGCTTTTAAACCAGTGTTCTTACATACATGTGGCATGTTCTTTTCTAGTGTCACGTGTTCAGTGTTCATTTAGAGAGCGTGAAAGTGTGTTATTTCTAACTCATGTAGTCAGCGATAAGAGATTCAGTTAAGAACTACTCTATTTTAAAATATCAGACTATCAATCACTTAAAGACTCTGGGGGAAAAAAGTCATTTAGTGTGAGTTTAGTTGACAGAAAACTAATTTAATGACTCAAAGCTATGTTCTCTGTCATGTCAGGAATGTACTTTGCAGAACACATTACCAGCCTTGCATGACCTGATATAAAATCCAATACAGTGCATGCCCCACGATATTTGGTTGCAAGGGACAAGGAGTTAAATGACAATGAGGAAGGGATGGCAGGTGACCTCTAAATCTTTCCTATTGTTTATTATCTGATCATAAATGTACAATAGGTGCTATGGCAAATAATTGCTACTACTACCACTAATAATAATAAAACAATTAATAAAAAATAATAAAATAATCTTTGGAATCTAATGATTTTTGCCATACAATAAATAAAAAGTTTAATGCAACTTGATGGAAAATAATTAAATCATAGGAAAAATGATCCTATCTATTAAAAGGATAATATGTAAATTGACTGTACCTTTGATGCACCCACAAGCCATGCCCACCAGCCAATCAGGAGCAAGTATGCAAATGAGCCAACCAAAATGGCCACAGCCACAGAGTGAGCAGGAGGCGTGGGTTTCTCGGGCAATGGGGGAAGCCAAGCTTCCTGCACACCCTGACCAGCCCAGGCATCCTCTGAAGGCTACAAAGTTTCAGTTATAGAAGATAAATAAATCCCGACAATATTGGCTATGGCCACGGAAAAAGCAAGAGGCTTGGCTCTGCTCAAGGCTATAAAGTTTCAATTATAGAGATAAATAAATCCCAGATCCCAGGGCCTCCACTTGGGTCAGGCAGTTACAGGTCACCAGACCTGCAGGGGAGGGCAGTTAGAAATAATCAGACTTGCAGAGGAGTGATTAGGGGGTGACCAGGCTGGCAGGCAGAAGTGTTTAGGGGCAATCAGAAAGGCAGGCAGGCAGGTGAGCAATTGGGAGCCAGCAGGGATGTCCTACTGCCCGTTTTGCCTGATCCCACGTGGGGTCCCAGATTGGAGAGGGAGCAGGCTGGGCTGAGGAACACCCCCCCTCCCATGCACATATTTTGTGCACAGGGCCTCTAGTAGTATATGTTATTCATCACATAAATAGGTTTGGTAGTTATATGTTGCCATTGGACTTTTGTAACCTGGACTTTAATTTAATATTATTCTATGAGAAGAAATTAATGACTTTGAAATTCTTATTTACTTTCCATCATTATAAATTAATTCCTCCCTAAGGAAAGAAATATTTGTTTTATATTCCTAAAACTTTCACTATCTGATTTTTAACAAACTATACTTTTTTACCTCATGTATTTCACTCTGAGTAATTTTTTTTAGGTACTAAAATTTATCGATAACTGAATTTTAATAAGGATCCATCACAACAGCCATTAACATCTCCTCGGGTCTTGAGACCAAAATAATACACTTTCTGTCACATTAAACCCAATTGCATTTAGAAATTCTTTCTTATCAAATTATTTCTGAATCTTTTAAACTCCTTGTGAGAAGCGGCAACTTATAAGTACTGAAAAGAAATGTACAATATTCTTAGTGGTAGTACACATGGAATTCCTGCACTTCTTGCCGTTGTATTCATTCATGCATGTTATTGCAAGATAATGATGACTCGTATTTTGTTATAGTCACAGAATTTCACATTGAAAAAAAACAAACAAACATGCAATTGTAAAGGGTAATGCCAAATATAAGGAGACAGAAGGCAATTTGACTTTGGGTATCATAGAAATGTACACTTGAAACTTATATATAATCTTATTAACCAAGGTACCCTCAATAAATTTAATTAGAAAGTAAAAACATAAAAAATGCCTTAGACATCCACAGCATGTACTTGTCACACTTTTTAAAAAGTCTTACTTTGAAAATGATGTTAATTAATTTCCAAGTTAATAGGGTGATAATATTAGACTCACAAACTGTCTGAATGCCGGTTTGTATATAAAATATATCCCTCTTCTTTTAAACTCATTCTTGCCTAAAGTATATAATGTTCTACAAGGCTAAGTATAAACAAATTCTATTATTTTTCAGGAAGTTACTGTTCAGTGAAATAAAATTGCCATTTGATTGTAACAAGAAAAAAATTCTAAATTGAACATATAAATCAGTATCATTGACAGTTGAAAAAGACACATTGCCTAGGTTACTATTACATGACGAGAGAAACTAATGACCATTTTAGAGGGTTTAGAAGCACTTGGAAGAGTAAATGAAGATAGCTTTTGAAAATTGCTGATGGGAATTTGTCATAATGGAGGACTGAGTTATACAAGCAACATTGTTTCCCCTGATTTGATCATTCTAAAATAGGAATAAAGTTTGGGTGAAAAGAAACTTCTTTATATGAGAACAATGCTGAAACAGCATAAGAGAAGACTCCAAAAGATATTTTGGTTTATACTAATAGGTAGCAGAAAATATTAATTACATTATGTTAAATTTGAAAGTCTAAAATTTGTCAAGATGCCCAACAGAAAGCTCCCAGGTGAATTAAAAAATAATAAAATAATGCATGGCATTCAGAAAAGTGATATGTGAAAGAGCATCAGCATACCTGTGATACTAAATAAAGCATCTTTCAAATATAGCTCTGCCGATCATCAACTGTCTCAGTTTAATAGGACAAAGAGTGATTAGCTTTACTGTACAAATGGGATATAATTGTGTATAAAGATATCTGAGACAGAAAGTGTAATCAATACATGTGCTTCAGGACTATTTTTCATAAAGTAAAAACCATTCTTTTCTCTTTATATTTCTCAGAGATATTTTTTAAAATTCCCTATTTTTTCAAATACTTATGTTAGTAAACATGAAAGTATTTTTTCAAATACTTATAATGTTAGTAAACATGTTTACTGGAATATATAATATATAATCACATATACACCTATGATTCCAGAAGCTTTAAGTTCAATATGGGTTCAACTCTCCATTCTGTCATTTACCTGGGCTCTCTGTACACTGGTTCACTTATGTGGGAAATGGGGTGATAATAAAATATACCCATTTATGGAATATTAAGAGGAACAAAAGTATCATTAAGTAAAATATTTATGAGTGTCAGGCATAAAGAGAGTGGAGATCTTTGTCATCTTGTCATTGTATAAAGAATTGTCAATACACTATTTCTGCAGTTTTTTTAAAAGAAAAATTTGTAACATTTAATCTGTTTCCTATCAAGTGATATTTTTACAGTGTTTTGTTCATTTTGGACATGAGTACAGTAGTACAGTAATCATATAATATCATCATAAAGCATCTGACCAAATACATAAGGAACTGTTACAGTAGAACTTCTCAACTAACTTCATAAATAGTAAAAATGAATTAATATCCTTGAACCAATAAATAGCACAATGGTTTCTGATCTTCATAGTTATAGCTTCTTGGATTTCAGTACTTCTCAGTTTTTGTTTTGTTCCAGCACCAAAATTTTGAAACTCTGGATTAAAAAAACATAAAATTGTTGGTTCATCTAAAATATTTAAATGTTTCTCTTACACACCTATTATATCCCATGATAGAAAGTCATTTACAATACAATCTGGGTCTGCTAACTCAGCTCCTACCTTCTCACAAAGCATGATGAGGTTATCCGGTACTGTTTAAAGCATAAATAAATCAGTCTTTATAAATACCGTTATTTTTCGGACCATAAGACGCACTTTTTTTCCCCCCAGAAGTGGGGGGAAAAAGTCCCTGCATCTTATGGTCCAAATATAGCCTACACATATACTTTTAAAAAAAAGTTTTTTTACTTGCCCGGCTCTGTGTGGTCTCTGTGTGCTTGCCCGGCGCTAAAATGGTTCTAAATGCTGCTGTTTACTTTACAGGGTTGATTACATGTGTTTATGACTGTGATGTTGGGTTTTAATGCACATAAAAATTTTAGGACACTATTTGTTTCAGAATCTTTTTTTCTTCATTTCCCTTCTCTAAAAACTGGTGCGTCTTATGGTCCGGAGCGTCTTATGGTCCGAAAAATACAGTACTTCATTACCTGGTGTAGGAATCTCTTTTATGACCCGTGTGGAAAGAGTTCCAATTCAGGGTTCAGGTTCTGGAGAAGGGCCGCACACAAATGAAAAGAGACTTGAAGAAATTCATTTTGGTGAGATGGGAGGCCAGGCCAACTCTAGTGGGAGAACTAGACCTGCTCTGGCCCTGCCATCCCTTTTAGTGAGGCTTTGGGGAAGACATCTTAGGCAAGATAAACAGAAATTTACATGTAGCCCTTAGGCAGGAAATAACAGAAACTTACACGGGACAAACAAGGTGGAGGCTGCTTCAGCTAACAATGTCTCAACAAAAGGGTGAGTGGTTAGAGCGATTGAGGTTGTTGACCAGCCCTCCTAGCTTCCTGTCAACATCTCTTTTATAGTGAAACTGATTTGTTTTCCAGCACCTGGAGCTAGTGAGGAAGATACTTTGATTGTCTCTCTTTTTTTAATTTAAACTGATTTCTCTGGAATAAATCTGCCTTTATTAAACTGGCAGACCCCTACTAAGTTTAACCCAAGCTGGGAAGAGATTTTCTCTTATTTTACATTATCAATTATAATATAAATTTAGACTGGAATATTGATTAACAGAGAGTATGGTAATGAGGGAGTTAGGGAAGTACTGGCCAAGGAGCACAAATCTTGACTTAGAGGATGTAAAAAACTCTGGGGATCTAATGCACAGCATGGAGACTACAGTTAACGACACTGCTCTGTATACTTAAAAGTTTCTAAGAGAACAGGCCTTCAAACATAAAAAGGTCACACTGTGTGAGGTGATACAGGTGTTCACTGGATTGTTGTAATCATTTCAAAACGTATATGTATGGCAAATGAACACATTGTGCACTTTAAATATATACAATTTTATTTCTCAATTATGTCTCAATACATCTGAAGAAAAAAAAAAAACAATAAAAAACTATAGATGCCCACCAGGGATATTCCTATAGTTGAAGAAGAAAAGGAGGGAGCACAAAGCATGTGAAATCACGGATGTTGCAGAAAGAGGGTGTTAGGAGTGGCTTCTGTTCGGGCTTAAATTTTAAAGAGGGCTCAAGAAAGCCATAGTTTGTCCTGGGTAGGATGCTGTCAGAAGCAGGGGCAATTTTGTGATTAATAATATTTTTTAATCTAGATGGTGAGAGAAAAAAGTAAAACTAGTTTGGAACTGGCAAAAAAAAAAAATGCATCCGTCAACATGATAACCAGGAAAAAGGAGAGTTGAGATAGTTTTGTGTTTGTCTCTTCTCTTCAATTACTTTTAGTGTTTACAGAAGGTGTACGGTCAGTAAGTATGGTTAAAGGTAAAATGAAGAATTGGGTGATTTCTGTTCAGATTAACCCTTGTGTATATTCTTACCTTCAATGGCACATGGTTCCAAACATAAAAATTCGATTTGGCTATCATTTTTCTGATGTGATTTAATTAAATAATTTAGCTAATTCTTACTGTTTTCTGAATAATTCCACTTGTCTTAGTAGATAGCTAGGTTTAAATACCGTGATATAATGTGATTCTAGGGTCTTCTCCCAAGCTTCCTGTGATACAAACAATATATCATCAACCTCTAAAAGTGACTGGTTTTGCAACTATTCCTGTGAGTTTAGTATGTTAGCTGAGTTTACTTTTTCATGAGAATAATATAACGCAGCACCTGGCTTACTATTTAATTCCTATAGCCTATTGTTTTAGGCTATAGGAATTAACTTCTCTTTATAAATATTGTTCATACCCTAGCTGGTTTGGCTCAGTGGAAAGAGTGTTGGCCTGCACACTGAAGGGGCCCAGGTTTGATTTCAGTACATAAAACTTTGAGAAAGATAAGTAGCACTTTATTTCTTAAGTAATTAAATTACTTATTAAAAATTACTCTCTTGAATAAATACATTATAGATTTAAATATGAAGATAAACTTGACCAGCAGAGCTTTGAGCTATTTTGTTTTTTTGTGTTTTTTTTTAGCAAACAATGCTTTTCAAACTTTAATCTTCTCAATTTACTGAAATATTATAAAGGTAACTTAACCTTACTTCTATTTTATATTATTTAAAAATGATTTGATGGTACAGAGAATCTTCACATCTCTCTCCATTCTGCTTTCTTTAGTTTATGTATTCTCACTTCTAAGTAGTAAAAGTAATCAGCAGATTTCAAGACATATACCACACACAACACTGTGATGTTTACATTTGCTGACTAATTCTTGTTATAATCAGAATAATCAAAACTTTATGCAAATACATAGTAGTGACCCAGGTTAGATAGAGTGAGAAGAGAAAATGAATTGACAAAATATAAAAACTGCTGACAAGCTCCTCTCTCAGTAAGGGCAATAGGAGAAAATATGAAGAGGAATTTCAGCACGAAGGATTTCAAATTACTTCCTGTCAACCAGGACCCTCAAATATATGTTTTTTTGATTGAACAATAAACTGAGGTAATAAAGCAGGGGAAAAAAATCCAATAACATCTGATTACACAAATATTTTATCTACCATAAGTAAGTCAGTACACAATTTAAAGCAAAAACAAAACACCAAATTTTATTGAATCTTTGGCTAAATATTTTGAACCTTAAACAGTGCCATGAATTCCACATTAATAATTGCTAATCACTATGTAATACGGTCATGGACAAACATTTTTAACTATTTTATTTGCAATTTGGCTCCACAGTGCTTAATAGACATTAATTCATCTTCTCAGTTTTCCATAAACCTTTCATTGAAGAGGATACCAAATCTATATCAGATATAAAATGTTACAATATATTTTTTATCTACTCCATGATAATTCATTTTCCCAATGATAGAATTAAAAAAATATATTTTATGTAATTATCTGATTGTATAATAGGCTATTACTACACTGTGTCTCACTAAAAGGAAATAACTCTATATTTTTTTAAATGGCTTCTGAAGAGTATCCTTACATAATGAAACTGAAGCAGGAGAGAATAGGTTGAAGTAAAAATTTTGTCCTAAATTGTCTTATGTAAAAAAAAAAAAAAAAAGACATTATTAATCTGCTAAGACATCTTAAATGGTGCCATCTCAGGGAGAGACGTTAAGATAAAATTAAAGGGCTTAATATTCTCTTATGGTAATGTCCGTGATGGAGGTTATTGATTAAACTACTAAATGAGAATGTACAAAAAAACATAAAACTAGAAATAATCAAGGGCTTATTGCACTGTTAATGTGAACTTATATTTAGATTAAATAATTGGCTACAGTCTTATGTGGTTCTTAAGTGTATTTTTTGTTTGTTTTGGTGTTTCATTTTTTTTTGGGGGGGTAGAGATTACATAATTGTTGTTTGGCTGGCATAGCTCAGTGGTTGAGCATTGACCTATGAACCAGGAGGTCAGGGTTCAATAGCCAGTCAGCGGATGTGCAGGAGGCAGCCCATCAATGATCTTCTGTCATCACTGATGTTTCTATCTCTCCCTCTCTCTTCCTCACTGAAATAAGTAAAAATATATTTTAAAAATACATAGTTGTTGATATTGTTCTTATTTTTTTTTCAAAGGAGACGTTAAAATCTCTCATTTTCTAGACAGATATTTTTATGAACTTTTTAGATCTCATTTTTTATTAAACAAATCTGAGGGTGTCTTTTTTTAATAGAACATGGGAAACTGAGGACACATGACACCGAGGTGAGCAAGAGTTAGGTGGTCAGGCTCCATCACGGCCCCGCAGCCAGCAGGAAGCTGCGTCTCTGAGGAGAGTCTTATCTGTGAGGACAGCAGGACTAGCGGTTCCCTTGGAGAAGCCTGCCGCAGGCCTGGAGCAGCATCTCTCTGCCACTGAGACTTAGGGAAAGCCAGGTCTTCTGCTGAATCACATGGCTCACTTGCAGTCATTTTCCACTAATGGTCTGTTCATTGAACATGCATTTTTGTCATTGCTAGATGATAGAAGATAGTGCTTGAAATAGAACTTAAATATTTTTAAAGCACACTCAGGTTATTTCATTACACAAACTATAATAATACTTGATTAAAAAAAAAACAAATTCTGGAAAATGCTAAAACAGACTAAAACCTAGGAAAACAGGCACAAACCAGGACTATCCTAGGTAATCCAGAATATGGTCACCCTGAAGGATGTACATATTGCTAAAGGAGTACACAGAGAAAAAGCTACTGAAATTGAATGGAGGTCATGAAAGGATTTTCGGGCAAGCTAAACATGTTTAACTTTATCAACAAGCTATTAACAATTCAAGCATGAATGTCCAAAATCTGATTAGCATTTCAAAATCATAACTATATAAATATAGGAAATATCATAGATTGGAGTGAATACATACAACGAAGTTAAATAACAATGAGGAAATTATAATCATTTTCTGGACAATATTATATTAGAGGAGGGTATGAAATAAAGTGTTAGCAATACAAATGGATTAATAGGATTTTACTTAATCCAAATCTATTATAGAATGAAAGTTAGACAAACATACCAGTAATTATTAAACTTTTAGCATGTGGTAAAGAAATTTATTTGAATGAAAGAAGGATTATTTATCAGTGCTAATAAAATTATAAACCATTTACACAGATATGAATCTATATTTTTAAAATATTTTAATCATAGCCATTATAATCAATTTAGAATTCAGTGATAGTATTTGAATATAAACACTGATTGATATATATATATATATATGTGTGGTGGTCTTATGAGACTTAAGGACAATGTACTCTTTTAGTTAAATTGGAGGATGCAAAAACAAAACAATCTACTGAATTATATTTTACCTTTTTAAAAAACATTTGGTACATGCATGGTACAAATTTCTTCTACTAATCATAGAATGGAAAAAACTTTCATATTATTGATTCAAGATAGAAACCCTTCTTGTGTCAGTCTTGGAGAGAACACCATAGATAAATAGTAGATGTTAGAAGATCTAGAGACCTAACATTAATGCTAGTCCTTACAAAGCTTTCTCTTCACCATCTTATATACCAGTATATATTGGTTGAAAGGTGGAAAACTACAAATTCTACGAAGGAAAATGTGTGTGCATGTATGTGTAAGTGTGTTTGTGTGTGTGTATTGAGTGAAGAGTATTAAATAGAAAGGTTAATGAGTGAGAATAAAGAGTACACTAGGAATTTACTGTTTTTTATTCATTGCGTTATTGTCAGTGGTTAAGCAAACATGAGAAATGGAGGTAAAGATTAGTTTGCAAAAGTCAATGGGATTTTCTATCAGGAAGCAGAGACTGGAATCTCTCATGACTGCATCCGTCCATGGGCTCCTGCCCATCAAGAATGGAGCCAGAGAAGAGCTGCCAGTCACCTCGAAAGCCCTTCTGGCAAAGTCTGGGGCCTGTGGTAGGGGCTCCTGTCCTGAGATTGTTCAGATTACAGCCCCCTTTAAATCAGAGCCAGTAATATTCCCTGAACTAGGTCCATGCTTCCATTTTTTAGCAAGAAATATAACAGCATTTCATTGTGCTTAATTTATTGAGAACTTAAATCTAAGAATTTTCCCTGGGTTGTAGTTCTGACTTCCTGGAAGAAATTGGAAAAGTCATTTACTTTTCTGTGCACTTCAGCCACCCTATTTGTCAGGAAGAGGAATCATCTTTCTCCTCCAAGTACTTGGCCTAAGTTATATTAGTACAGAACTTTTCATTTTATATCATATTTCATATAAAAATACCAGGCTTTTATTTCATCTTCATGTACCTCCTGTCAATTTGCTTCCCCTGTTTTATTTCATAGTAACACTTTAGGATCAGTGCCATTCTGATCTCTAGAGAAATAAGCTTTCAAGACTGTATATCAATAGAGTACCTTCCTTTGTTTTGCTTTTGCAGTCAGCAAATGTGAATTGAATGTATAAATTTCAGGCATTACATGTAGCATTTCAGATGTCTGTAAGCCTTATAAAGGAAAAGAAGAGAAAGGATTATATGTACATTTATTTTTTTTCAAATAACTATGCTCAAATACTATAGTGCAATATTCCTGTAGATCTTATAATTTTATTTGACAAACTTATAAGAGCAGCACCTTAAAATATATTGATACTAGGGATTAATCTTTAAAGCCCCCAAGTGGAATAAATGGCACATACATTTGTTATATCATTTTAATCTTGAAAATGCTACAAATTATTATAATTTTTGAATACCGGTAGTATCCCATAATTTTTAAAATTAACTATAAGCTGCCCTGGCTGGTGTGGCTCAGTTAGTTGGAAAATCATCCCATATACCAAAAGGTTGTCAGTTTGACTCCCAGTCAAGGCACCAAAAACAAAAATTTTACTATAAGAAATATGTGCTTTCATACATACAATCCAAGATATTCTACACTCTGAGACTCATGACATGATTGTAAACCACATGTAAGACCCTGATCCCACCACACAGACAGTGGTTTCAAATATGACTCCTCTTGATCAGGTAAAACATTATTTTATATCATGTTATAAAAGCATAATTATATACATTTCCTACTAGCACAAATATATTTCTGAATATTATTTATGCCTCAGGGCAACACAGTAACAACTTCTGATTATGAACAGATAATAAGATACTATCAACTGTTAACTCAAAAGGTAGGCTATATAGTATTTATACCTTCCTCTTACTTTCATTAAGGTAAGACTTTCCATGAAATATTTACAATTCCATGGTGATAGAGTTATGTATACATCAGGAGCTTAATATAACATGCATTATTTTAATGATAAAAGATCATAGTTTTCCATTCACAATTACATTTCAAAGCTATGGTTATTAAAAACAAAGATAATAGCAGTATAATGAAACACAATATTTACAAAATAGATGGTCCACTTCTTACATCTAAAACAAATTTCAAGCCATAATTAACCATTATACTAATTAAAAACCACCTTAATTTTGAGTAACTGGCATATACTGATATATTCAGTATTTTATATAAGAAGGACTAAACAGATTCAATATCTAAAAAATTACAAAAGGAATAATGGGTACTTATTTGTAGAGGGCCAAATGGGAAGACACCTGGACATTCTTTAAATTGTTGCTGACTGGGCCTGGGATATTGGCGGAGTCATGTCAGTTGCACTCCCGCTCTGGGAGTGCAGAGAGGTTCTCAGTTCCTGGCTTGTTTGTTTGTCCAGGAGGAAGGAGTGGGTGGAACCTGGGCTCTCCCAGGCTTCTTGTTTTCCTGTGAAACCCCCTTGTTGGATTGGAGTATAAATAGATGAGCTGCGTGGTTCAGGAGGTTGTCAGTCAGTCAGTCTCTCCAGCAGAGGAGGTCAGCGGCCCTACCAGCTTGAAATCTATTTCTCTCTTTATTTCTAATATTTCTCATTCCCTGGGCACCTCCACTTAGAACCAGTTCGTTCATCTCTCTGTGCCGGATGCGGAAAAGGGAGATCCTGCCAGATCAGGCCCCAGCACTTATTCTTGACCAGGGCAATTGGAGACACCCTTAGTAGGGTTATAATGGTTCAGTCTACATACAGTATTTGCAAGTAGAGAAAGGAAAACTCAGAAGAAATTGGGGAAGTTCATAAAGAGGATATATAAGTGACAAGGTTGATGAATATTTGATAGGATTATAATACATGAATACATAAATGTAATTTAGTTGTCAACCATCATCATGTTTATAAATATTATTAAGATGCCCATGTTTTAGATTCCTAAATCCTAATATGAAGATTTAACCATTTATACTCTGCAAGTCTAGTATTAAATTATTATATATTAATAGATATATATTAAATGAATTTGGGGCACTGTATCATTTTAATTATTATTACATAAAATTTTGCTTTTCTCTAAAGCTGTTGATATTATACATGATTGCCAACTATGCATGATGAAATGGATTGTCAACTATGCATGATGAAATCACAGATTCTCTTTTCTTACAGTGACCAGGTTATTAAGATTCTTTAGGTAAGAGCAGAAAAATGTCTTCCAACATCATTGAAAGTTAATGGATAGACTCTAACATAAAATTTTATAACTTTAAGCTCTTAACTCAATTGTTTGGTAATAAAGATACAATATTTCACAATATGGAAATTTTGGAAGGAGCTGCTTCTATTTCCAGCTCTGTAATGCATGAACTTGAAAATAAATGAGAAAATTTAACGAGTGATTCTACCATTGATTACTATCAAGAGAACATTTTGCAATTCATAAATCCTACTGAAACTTATTTTGCAACTTGTCATCTTTTGTAAATCACCATTTTCTTTGTAAAAAATAGAAATATGTTGGGAATAAGAAATAGCAAAGCATATTTTTAACCTGTCTAAATGTGGGATAAGTTAGATTTTTCTATTCAGAGTAGATAAAATAAGCATTTATCAGAAATGTAACAGGTGTAGCCAGGGGACATTCAAGCCTACTTTTTAAAATAAGAATACCATTGATTTGGACAGAACAAATGAAAATAAATCATGTCTAAATATAATAATCTAGTCTTTCTCATGATTTATTTAACATATACCTGGATACTTTACTTTGTAAACAGGTGCTGGTGGTATCAATCTAACTGGAATAACTTACTTTGCCAAGAGAAAATGAAGGAAAACTACTTTGATTCATTATTATAGAGGAACCCTCTTATGGAAAGAGGTCATAAAAATGTGATGTATATCATTTATTATGGTAGTTGGCTCCAAATTAAAGAGGGGGAAACACAATTACTCCTTTACACAATAATATACTACTTGGATTACTAAGGAAAATAGAGTCATCTACCTTTCTTCTTGAGATCTATTTGCACTTTTTTCTTGTTAATTATAAAGTAAATCTAACTGTATCCAGACTTGACCATGGTTTCTGAGGTGGAATTTGATAACAACTCTAATGCTAGTCCTGGCTGACAGAGTTGTTATAGAGCATGACACAGTCAGGATGACAACCCTGGACCAGAAAATAGAAAGAGATCCAGAAACCAGATATGGTCCAGGGACCAAAGGGAAGATTCACTCAGGGAAAATTGAAGATGATTCCTTATGGAGAAAAGGGGAAGAAATGACTTAAAATTTTAAAATAAAATTAAGAGTATTCACCTACAAAAGGACCTTATGATAGCTTCCATAGGTCCTTCCTTGAAAACCCTGGGACCCCTTATTTTTGTAAGAGCCTTTACAATCTCCATTACACACTATATTGCCTTATTCAAAAGTAAGAAGGAGAGCATGGGGGTGGGTAGCCACAGAACCTCACCTTGTCTTCAGAATGCTCCATTGTTCAAGGAGAAGACAAGCAACAGAATGAGTGAGTGACAGCCAAGTGTGGAGCTGGGACCAGGTGTGAAAGACAGCAGACTAAGTGAAGAAATATGCAAAGCATGGCTTTTTTTAAATTTTCTCTTCATAAGAGAAAAAGAGAAGCCACTATCTGTGTAGTGGGATCAGGGTCGTGACGCTCAGAGTCTCAAATGTTCTTAACTATATTAGATTCAAATATGACTCCTCTTGATCAGGTAAGTAATGAATCAAGCAAGCAAGTTATCTGTCCTCCTTCACTACATGCTACACACACACACACACACACACACACACACACACACAATATGTTAAAACATGGACAAGAAAATTGCAAAAAAGTATCATTCAAAAAGAATAATTGTAGGAGACATATAATAGTCACTGATTCTTAGCATTTATGAAATCTTGCTGAGTAAAGGTTGGCAAGTTCCCCTAGAATGGGAATAAGTATGTTTCTAAATTAGGACCTAGTTTTGTTCAATAAAAGTCTGCTCTGCCCATTCTCCAAGTTCTTTTTTTTCTGTTATTTTCTTCAGTCCCCTATGAAGAGACTACTGAACAATTTTACCCATTTAATAGCAGATATATATTTTAAACCTTTCTGTCTCTAGAATGTTCAGATTTCAGAGAACATTTCATATCTATGAATTTAGTCATCTAATAGTTAGATGAGGATAACTTTGACTATGCAGCTTTTTCAAAGCAGTTTGGGTTTCCTATGTATTTTATTCTAGTTAGTCCATTGGACAAAAGCTATCCCAAACAGTCGATAGATGCCTCTCACCAGCAGTACACTAAAAATAAATAAATAATCAGGTTGCTATGAAATAATGCTGAATACTTCTTAGAGGCTCCTCTTTTTTTATGTGGTCATCTTTATGTGAGTCAGAGATTTTTACCTGGAGACCCTGTACTGGGTAGATCCTTGGATTTTGTTTAGGACCACATGCTCTAATTGAATATGAAAATCCTTTATGAATTGAAGACTCTGGATATAAGAAATGATTTTATTTTTCCCCCTAAAAATACTATTTTTACATAAATTTATCATATTTAGTTATAAAGAAATATTTTGTTCCCAAATAATGTAACTAAAAACCATGTCTCAGTTTGGGCATTATTTTATATTCACCTTTGTTCTTTTAAGTTATTGCAGATTAAATATCGTCAAACATTTATTATCACAAGGTAATAAAGCCCAACATTTTTTTCAGTCTTTTTAAAGAGTTTCTTTACCATTTTCTTTAGCATCCATTGATTATGTGGCTCTAATGACAATAACATATGGTATGGATTTTTTTTTTATAATTGTATCCCAACTTCCAGTATCAGATTTTAGATGTTAACAATAACCTCTAAACTCAGTGGTTGAGAATAGTAATGTTTACTTTTATGTATGCATCCACAGTTCAGCACAAAGTCCACTGATGGAGACTGGGGTCAGGTAGACAACTCCAGAATCACAAATGGATTCACTCACATAGCTGTGGGCCAACTTGGAGACAGCTGTTCTTGGTCATGGATTAGATGCTTACCTGACTAAGAGCAATTTTGCATTCTGTATCCAATCACCTGTTACTCAGACTTGACTCAATCCATCCATCAATCAATTATAAGCATTTGTTGAATTATTGTTACATATACTGTGTGCCTATGAGGTTTACATATAAGGCAGAGTTTCTGCTACCATATACTTGGCTCTCTGTGTCCTGAGATCAGCAACATCACTCAAACAGGCAGTCCTAATGGCATGGCACAAATACAAGTCAAGTGAAAACAAGTAAAGTATAGGAAGTCATATTCAGTTCAAGAACATACTAATCGTTTTCAGTGAAAAGAACTTCAAAGTCAAACATATGGCAGGGTGTGTGCATACAAGGAGTGTTGGACACTGGAACAACCTACTGAATACAGATTAATATAACTCTTGTGAGGGTTTCTTTTTTCTTCTAAAATATTGCTTACACACAGATTTCTACTTGGAGTTTTGATTTCTCTATATTCTACTGTAATTTAGTATTAAAATTAAAACTTTTTAGGAGTAGTAAAATTCTTTTTCAAATAAAGTTTTTCTGACTTCCCCATCTTAAAATTATATTTTATCTTACTGATCCACATGACATTTTATTTCTGGTAACCAATATGAATGAACTAGAGACCCGGTGCATGAAATTTGTGCATGGGGGCGAGGAGGTGGTTGCCCCTCAGCCCAGCCTGCACCCTCTCCAATCTGGGACCCCTTGAGGGATGTCCGACTGCACGTTTAGGCCAGATCCAAGTAGGATCTGGCCTAAACGGGCAGTTAGACATCCCTCTCACATTCCAGGACTGCTGGCTCCCAACTGCTCACCTGCCTGCCTTCCTGATTGCCCCTAACTGCTTCTGCCTGCCAGCCTGATCACCCCCAACCACTCCCATGCCAGCCTGATTGATGTCTAACTGCTCCCCTGCCAGCTGTTTGCCCCCAACTTCCGTCCTCTGCCAACCCGGTCACCCCTAACTGCCCTCCCCTGCAGAGTTGTTCGCCTTCAACAGCCCTTCCTTGCAGGCCTGGTGCCTACCAACTGCCCTCCCTGCTGGCCATCTTATGGAGGCCATCTTGTGTCCACATGGGGGCAGAATCTTTGACCACATAGGGCAGCCATATTGTGTGTTGGAGTGATGGTCAACCTGCATATTACTCTTTTATTACATAGGATAGAGGCCTAGTGCATGGGTGGGGGCCAGCTGGTTTGCCCTGAAGAGTGTCCCAGATCAGGGTTGGGGTTCCCTTGGGGTTTGGGGAGGCCTGGGCGAGGGGACTGTAGTGGTTTGCAGGCTGGCCACACCCCCTGGCAACCCAAATGGAGGCCCTGGTATCTGGGATTTATTTATCTTCTACAATTGAAACTTTGTAGCCTGGAGTGGAGGCTTAGGCCGCAAGGGCAGGCAGAAAGCTTGGATCCTTCTATTGCCAGAGAAACCCAAGCCTCTGTGGCTGCAGCCATCTTGGCTGGGGTTGATTTGCCTACTCACTCTGATTGGCTTGTGGGCATGGCTTGTGGGCATGGATTGTGAGCAGAGTGGTGGTTAATTTGCATATTACTCTTTTATTAGGTAGGATTCTTTAGGCCTTTGCACTATATCTATTTACATTCATTTTTTTTTTTTCAAATTTAGTTCTTATTTAAGTTGTTGAAAAAAATATATCCATCATTGCATCACCTCAATGGTATTGTACATAATCATACCTATTAAGGTTATTCAATACAGTTTTTTAAATGATAGCAGTTGATAAGTTAATAATAAGTCTGTTCTTGAATAATCAATTTGTTTTAAGTTTTCAGATTTAGGTTCCTTGCAGATATTAAAATTGTCTTTACATAATAGTCATATACTTCTTTTGGTATAAATTTACCTAATCCTGAAAAAAAAAATGAGCAAATGTTAAAAACTTATTTGAATCCTCCACTAATATTAGCATGATAAAAAGTTCACATGACTTTGAAACTTCACCTTTGAAGTGCTTTTCATAAGTTGGAAAAAAAGATTTCTAAAAACCATTACACAATTCATTGCCTTATAGCTAACATGACATTTATAAACCAATTCAAATGAAGCATTGCTATTATAAGAATTTCATTTTTGTATCTAACTGTGTGAAAATCATTTAAATCATAGAGTCTACTTTTCACATATCTAGCAAAAGCATTATATTTAACATGTTAACAATTTTAAATGTCTGATGTTTGACTCGTGCTGAAACACACAAATAATTGTTTGCAAATATATGCTGAATGATTAAAAATATATGGTTTTAGATAATAAGAGGGGCAAGTTAGTGCATTAACTTATTTGTTGGTTACACTAGCAAATGCATATCACTACTCAATATTGAAATGTCCATAATTTGTTTGGCAGTCGTACTTTTTTTAGATTGCATGCTATGAAATGTGAAGTTTTTCAGTTGAAAGGATTTGCTTTTTTATTACCAGGCTTATATTATGTGTCATTATTTTATATTCTGATGACATGATTCTCTCATTTTAGATTAAGTTTCAACAGCAATTTAAAAAAAAACTAATAAACTCTGGATGGGAGAAAATTGCCATTACAGAAAAGATGGTGTTATTTGATGCTGAATTTAAATAATACATTTAATCAGCAAAAAATACTTACCAAGTAGTGCCTTTCTTTATGTCGAAAGTAATCTTTATCATATTGAATTAGTAGCCTTTAATCTACACCTAAGATATTTATTTTCCTATCATAGTTTTCATGCAGTTTATATTATAAAACCATGTTAAATTGTTTGGTTAAGTGTAATTTTGCAATTTGTATCCAATCACCTGCTACTCAGACTTGACTCAATCCATCCATCAATTAATTATAAGCATTTGTTGAATTATTGTTACATATTGGATACTGTGCTCCTATGAAGTTTATATATATAATGCAGTTTTTGTCAAATCGTTTATATTATAAACATGTGAACCCGATTGTATTAGGCATTGAGGGATTGTTATGAATAGTATCTTAGAAAAAAGTAGATGACAGGGAGACAATTTTCTTTCAGAATACGTTCAGCTTTTCTTTTCTTAATGGGGATAGACAAATAGTAGACCGGTTAAATTTTCATATAAAGTTATCTTTATTTAAATGTTAAACTGTCAAATGATTGCTTGCAATAATAATTTCTTTCATAGTTTTGAAATTATATGAATCAGAGGATGATTTTCAGGGAGAAATATATGGATATATTAACATAGATAAAGAAGTGAAAAAACAGAATATCAGGATTAATAAACATAGTTAAGTCTTATAGTCAAGGCTGGGCGCGATTCATATGAAGAAGCTTGGTAGACTCTAGTGTGATTCCTAGGAGACCCAAATCCTGGTGATCCTGTGCTGGTGCCGTCTTCTCCCCCTGAGTGTGAGTGGGACTTGAGCACACACCAAATGTGAGAGGATGTATGTGTTAATTAAGTGTAGATGACTATTTTGAATATGAATGTCAATCATATTGCTGAAAGATCCTATTTTTCTTGCTGGCTCTTAAGTCTCAAGCTGCCAGGTTGTGTACTGTCAAAAGAGGCCACAAGGCAAGATGCCGAGGGTGGCTCCCAGTCCATGGCTAGGGAAAAACTGAGGTCCATGGCCCCGTATCCTGCAGGAAACTGATCGCTGACAGCAACCATGTGGGCCTGGAAGCAGATCCTTCCCCAGGTGAGGCTCCGGAGAAACTAACCCTGGTCAACACTGAATTCACCCTTTCAGACCTTGAAGCAGAGAACTGAACTAAGCTATGCCCTGTCTCACAGAAACTGTGAGACAAACACACATAAATATATTTTAATGTTATTAAAATGTTAATGTTTGAGGCTAAATTGTGTTCTCTCTCTCTCCCCTTCCCCAGTTTGAATATGTTGAAATCCTAATTCCCAGTGCCTTTGAATGTGACTGCATTTTAAAATAGGGAGGTCCTTTAAAGAGGTAATTAAGTTTAATAGGGAAACATTGGAATTCAATATGAGTAGTGTCCTTGTTTAAAAAAAAGGGGGGGGGAGATTCTTAAACCAGATGTGCATAGAGAAAAGACCATGTGGCTACACTGAAAGAAGGCTGCCATCTACAAACCAGGTAACGAGGTCCTCAGAAGAAACTAAATCTGTGTTCAACTTGATCTTGGACTTCTAAGCTCCATAAATGTAAGGAAATTATATATATATATATATATATATATATATATATATATATATATATATATATATATATATGGTTTTTATTTCTTTCAGAGAGGAAAAAGAGAGATAAAAACATCAATGATGGAGAGAACCATTGATTGGCTGCCTCCTGCATGCTCCCTACTCGGGATCAAGCCTGCAACCCAGGCATGTTTCTTGACTGTGAATCAAATTGTGACCTCCTGGTCCACAGGTCAATGCTCAACCACTGAGCACACAGGCCGGCTATATATGTATTTTTAAACATTTCAAAGCTCTTAGCAATATCTCATTTCAACTGAAAAATACTTAAGCCATTATCTCCCCTTTACCAGCATTATATAACTCAAGTGGCATATTCCATTCAATTTAGCAAATTTAGATGCATACAGCATATATTGTCACATAAGTCTTATTTTGATTTCTATAAATAAATATCTTGCTGTTAGCTTTTCTGAAAACTAATGATGAAAAATTAGTCTTATCAATACACACTAAAATTCAAATTTCCAAAAATAGTGATCTTGAAAGTACTTATACAACTAATGGTTTAGTCTCTTTATGTATATGTGAGACAGAGAGAAATTAAAAGCATGAATATATGACAGATACTGATGAGATGAATGATGGGAATGTCTTTAAAAATAACTCTTTGAATTCTAATTATGTCAAATTATCTATTGCCTAAATTTAAATCTATGAATGTAAAATTCATCATTCCAACATTGCATCCTTATGTGAAACATATCCTTCTAAATTAAGAGTAAATGCTTTAAAAGATCTTCAGAAAAAGTTATCTTGAGGAGTCATACATCTACATTTTCATCCACTTTTTAGAATAATTAATATACCGTAGCTTTTAAGTATATATCTTAAAAGTTTTATCAGGAATTCTTAATGAGAACACATAAAGTGTTTTTTATTATATTAAAACAAGATGAGACTTATATAGTAATTTTGTGTTATATTAAAGTTGCAACAGTGTGATACTGTGGCTCTTGCATAAAAATTTATTTCTGACTCTATTTCCTGCTAATTAAAGGCAGTTGGGTAAATTTTTTGTTTCCTCAGTTTTCTTATCTTTAAAATGGAAGTAATAAAAAGAATAGCTTATATGAATTCTATGACAAATAAAAGCATGTAAACTAGGCATTGTAAAATCATGAAACAATGTAAATATACAAATTTTATAATAAAACCATTGCTCTTATATTCAAAAATGTTATGTAATAATTAACATTGTGAGATTTAAAGGAGAATGTTTTCAAGCTCTATCTTTAGCTTCTTGTCTAGTTATGGCGGAGTTACTTAAATTCCCTAATTCTTAGTTTCCCATGTGTAAAATGAAAACTAAACCAGTATCTATCTCAGCTGATGCAATGATAGACTGTTCAACAAATGTGCAATATTTAGAATAATGCTTGGATTATATTAACTCAAAAATAGTTTTAGTTTATATAAAGTAACATTCAAATTGATCCGCTAATTAACAGTAAATAATTCCATCAAAGAATTAGTGTGAGGTATTCAGGAAAAAAAAGTACATGTACCAAATTGAGAAGGAATACAAGGGAATGTGACCTACATGATAACAATAAAAGTATTGGAATTTGGAAGAACAATGTTTATGCATATACATTAATGTAAAATAAGAATCACTACCATTTTTGTATTTTCACATTCCTAAATATACACTGAAAAAAATCAATTACAGAGAATCCAGACAGAAAAAAACATAATGCATTTAGCATTTGATTTTTGCCTAGATGTATATAGTTGTAATTAAATAGAATGAAAACATCTAAAATTATAATTTATTTAGACTTGTATTGGGTTATTTATATTTCTGCCTTATTTGAAGTCTGCTTACTGGAACAACAAAGGTTCTAACTGAAAAATACCAAAAACATGTGAGTACCATCTAGTGGTAGAATAGGAGGTAAGCAACAAGCTGTGAGAAAAAAGGGGCTAAGGCAGGTCAGGGGAACAGGAGGCCAGGATAAGATTATAAATATAAACGAGGTAATGGCCAAAGTCAGTAAATATTATTTAAATGGTCCATCTTTATTATACAATGTATGGGTGATTAGAGTGTAAAGTAAACCGGAGAACAATACATATCTACCAGAACTATGATCCTGATTATATCTGTGTATTCTGAAAACATAACTACATTCTAGAACCTTAAATGATGGCATTATTGAAATTCAAACTCCTATATTGATAGGCAAAAAAAATTAATTCTGCATAACTGTGAAGCAAGCCTGAGATGGGGGAGATGTGGGCGAGGGACATGCTGGTTGCCTTATAACATACACAACGAAGCATTTATAAACAGTATTGCAATAGTATAATGGAATTTTCCTTAAGTATGACAGCAATCATTATAGAAACAAAATTTTATTTCAATATGTTTTAGAAGATTTTAGTGCACTTATCTTTAAAATTCAGTCAAACAGAATTGAAGCTTGGTCAAAACTCAAACTTTATGATTTGAAGCAAGAATTTAAATTTAAAACTGGTTACAAATAAACAAAAAAATCACAGACTATTAAGACTATCTGGTATATATGAATATTATGAGCAACCAAATGAAAAGAAGGAAGGAAGTGCCAATATCAGTTTGGCTCAGTGGATAGAGCATCAGCCTGTGGACTGAAGGGTCCCAGGTTCGATTCTGGTCAAGGGCATGTATCTTGGTTGCAGGAACATCCCTAGCAGGTGGTTGCAAGAGGCAGATGATCGATGATTCTCTCTCGTAGATGTTTCTAATTCTCTATCCCTCTCTCTTCCTCTCTGTAAAAAAATCAATAAAATATATTTTAAAAAAGAAGGAAGGGAGGGAAGGAGGGAGGGAGGAAGGAAGGAAAGAAGGAAGGAAGGAAGGAAGGAAGGAAGGAAGGAAGGAAGGAAGGAAGGAAGGAAGGAAGGAAGGAAGGAGAGAGGGAGGGAATAAAGGAGGGAGAACAAAAGGAAAGAAAGAAAGAAAGAAAGAAAGAAAGAAAGAAAGAAAGAAAGAAAGAAAGAAAGAAAGGAAAGAAAGAAAGAATAAAAAGGAGAGAAAAGTTGGTTGGAACATTTTATACACCAAAAAGTTGCCAGTTTGATTTCTGGTCAGGGAATATATCTAAGCTATAAGTTCAGTTCTGGTCAGGGAGCATATGGGAGGCAATACAGATCTCCCATTCCTCACATCAATATCTCTCTCTCTCTCTCTCTCTCTCTCTCTCTCTCTCTCTCTCTCTCTCTCTCTCTCTCTCTCTCTCTCAAATGATCTAACCTAGTGGTGATTTTTGAAGTTTCTCAAACAACTGCAAGTTTGAGAAACTTCAAAAATCACCACTAGGTTAGTTCATTTTCTAGACAAACTTACTTGTTGGCAACTGTCACCAGTTTGCTTTTAAAGTCCCTTATATATATTTTTTTTTTACATGTTTGGACTTTTTTTTTTTTTTTTTAATTTGACAATATGATGTTAGAAGCAGAGGTTGGGATGATGCCATTGAAATGCTTTTCAGTTACATGATGGAAGGCTATCCTCAGATTCTAGCCTGCTCTAGAGTCTAAAAAAGGGGAGGGAATAGATTGTACAGTAAAGGCCCAGAAGAATAAATGAAAATAGGCAGGTGATGCAATTCCCTGGGTGGCTAATAAGAGCATTTGATCTAAATGGGGAGAGGAATTGGGTAATGAGAGCATTTAAAAATCTCATGTGGTGACCTTGTGAATCTATACTCATAAAAGAGAAATATGCAAATG
The DNA here is from genome assembly GCF_014108245.1 of Pipistrellus kuhlii. Classification (NCBI taxonomy): domain Eukaryota; kingdom Metazoa; phylum Chordata; class Mammalia; order Chiroptera; family Vespertilionidae; genus Pipistrellus; species Pipistrellus kuhlii. The sequence goes on along the minus strand of NW_023425540.1, from coordinate 17,979,615 downwards.
ATCCATCACTTCACAACACCACCAGCCAATCAGGGGTGAGTATGCAAATTAACCCAACAAAGAGGCAGTGGTCAAACCCCCCAGCTGCTTTGGGCCTTTGGGCAGCGTGCATGCAGGTGCATAGCAGCTGGGCAGGGTGGGACACCTGCTATGAGGAGGAGGGAGGGGGGCGGAGGGAACTACATGAGTGTCGCTCAGCTGGAGTGAATACTGAAGGGGGCAGTTGGAATGAAGACAGAAGGCAGTGGCCAGAGCGAAGGCCTAGGTCGCCAGTGTCGGAGGAAAACCGGTGCCAGCAGCCAAGGAAGGAAGGCTTATTGCACAATTCTTGCAATGGGCCTCTAGTGTGCCATAAAAAGATAGTTAATTTGCCAGCCAGTGTGTCTCAATGATTGAGCATTGACCTATGGAAGGGGCACATGCCTTGATTGCGGGCTCCATCCCCAGTAGGGGGCATGCAGTAGGCAGCCTATTGATGATTCTCTCTCATCATTTATCTTTCATCCCTCTCTCCCTCTCTGAAGTCAATAAAAATATTTTTTAAAAAGATAGAGAATTATTACAGAAGATAAATATAAAATTATAAGAAACGTGAAGCAAACCCAATTATGAAGTAATCAACCAAACAACCAATACAAGAGTTTAACCACAGAGTCGTTATGAGGTAAAAGTGGAAACAATAGATGAAATGGCTCTAAGCCATCTTCATTCTCCTCAAGGTGAGAACTAGGTTTATCCCTGGGTTATCACAGGCCCATTGATCAGGATCAAACCAAGGCCTGAAGAAGTTGGCCTCAGACATGCAACTCACAGAGCTTAGGAGACAAAGTGACTTGAGAACCATGCCAGGCACATGCAGAGCGTTGACACTCTGCAGTGTCACACTCTTTTGTGTCAACCTGTGATAAAGCAGCAGTAATTACCACAAATTACCAGTGAACAATTTAAAACATCTCCAAGACAATTAGCAATATTTTTAGGTTTCTCATGTCTTAAGGAGCTTGAAAACTCCCATGGTTCTTATGAATAAAATATCTCCTAGGATACTAATATTGTAAATGATGTATGTATGTGTGTGTGTGCGTGATATACATGCATGTGTGTGTGACTGTGTGTATGCTCTAAGGAGAGTGAGATATTTATAATTTGTAAGTTTGCATTAGTGTGCTAGAGCTGCCATAACAAAGTGCCACAGACACTGAAATGCAGAATGTATCTTCTCACAATTGTGGAGGCTTGGACCTGAGACAAGGTGCTGGGATGCATGCTCCGCTGAGGCACTCCCTAGTTCCCAAACACCCTTCTCCTGTGTCTTCGGGTGGCAAAGACAGCTGGGGGTCCCTTCCTCTTCTTATGAGAGAACCCATTTTTTCAGATCAGACTCCACCCTTATGACCTCATTGATTATCTCCTTAAAAGGCCTTCACAAAAGGTGTTAGGGTTTCAAAATATAAATTTTGGGGAGGAGCAGAGTTCAGTCACAACAAAGGTAGTATGCAAAAAGTACACATTAAAATTTAGGTTTATTGCCTGGATGGTGTGGCTCAAGGGTTGAGCTTTGACCTATGAACCAGGAACACATCTGGGTTGTAGCTCAGTACCCAGTAGGAGGTGTGCAGGAGGAGGTGTGAGGAGAATGGAGATGGCTTAGAGCCATTTCGTCTATTGTTTCCACGTTTACCTCTTACCCAGACTCTGTGGTTAAACTCTTGTATTGGTTGTTTGGTTGATTACTTCGTAATTACTTCGTAATAACTAATTATTCTCTCTCATCATTGATGTTTCTATCTCTCTCTCCAACTTGCTTTCTCTCTGAAATCAGTAAAAATTGATTAAAAAATTAGGTTTATTTATTATTAAATAGGTCTCATTTATTTTGGTAGAGACATAAAATAATAAATAAGTAATAAGAACAAAATTACCTGCATTCCTACTCTTGGGGGAAAATGTTTGATAGTCTGGCTTTTGATTATAGTCATAGTTCTATAAGTAAATGTTGATTCTCCAAAGTAAAACTTTAAAATTTAACAGTACAGTACATATTTTTCTATCATAATAACTTTGAAACATTATTTTAAAGGATTTATAATATTTTAATAAATACATGATCAAAAAATTTTAATAATAGACTTAAATAGCAGTACACTTTTCATCTTGTATCAATCTATCTGCTGTACCCTATCTTGTGCTGTACCCTTCACAAATGAAAGGCACACTATACTATATCTATATATCTATATCTATATCTATATCTATATCTATATCTATATCATCTATATCTATATCTATATCTATATCATCTATATCTATATCTATATCATCTATATCTATATCTAATCTATATCTAATCTATATCTAATCTATATCTATATCTATCTATATTTAAGCCTAAAAGACCAAATGACCAAACGACCAAACAGCTGAACAACCAGTCACTATGGTGCATACTAACCACCAGGGGGCAGACACTCAAATGCAGAAGCTGCCTCCTGATGGTCAGTGCACTCCCACAGCCAACTTCACACAGTGGGCCAACTTCCTGTGGCCAGCCCAGATCAGGACTGGGCCAGAAGGCTCCAATGGACACCAACTGGGGTTTAGACGGAGGGATCCCACCCATGCACAAATTTGTGCACTGACCTCTAGTACTATATATTAGGTTTCCCCAAGTAACTATTCCCATATTCTCTCTCTGTCTGAGCTTCTGAGGGTACCCAGTCTTAATAGTTACCACAAATGAAACTTATTAACCAAGGTCTGGGTGTATGGGAGCCCTTGCAGATAATAGCTCCATTTCCTATGGGAAGTTGTACAGAATAATTTTCTGCGTGCCTCAATCTGAAAACATTTAGAAAGCATGGCTTAAGTCTCACGGTCTAAAGACACTGTAATGAACACATTTGTGACCAAATGCATATCCAGTCTTTCACATTCTTTACTAATTAGAATCCCCAATGTAAATGGCTGGATAAAGAGATGAAATTTTTCAAGTAAGTGATACAGATTACAAGACTGTTTTCCATAAAACTTGTTTTAGTTAATTCACTCTCTCACTGTTAGAGACTAAATTGTGTACCCACAACATTTATATATTGAAGCCTTGACCCTCAATGTGACTATATTCAGAGACAGGGCCTGAAGGGGCAATTAAGGTTGTATGAAGATGTGATGGTGGAGCCATAATCCCAATGGAGGGAAAGAGACACGAGGAGTGTGCATGCAGAGGGCAGGGAACACAGTGACAAGGTGGTGGTCTGCAAGCCAGCAAAAGAGGTCTCATGGGAAACCCACCTTGCTGGCATCTTGATTTTAGACTTCTAGCCGCCAGATTTGTAAAATAGATAAATAAATAAATATTCTTGTTTAAGTCAACTATACTATGGCATTTTGTTATGGGGACTTGATTATTAACTTCATTTTTCCACATAGGTACCTAACCTTGATACACATATTCAGAGAAAGAGATAATGAGAGAGAATGAGAAAGAATTTTAAAAAATTAAATAAGCAACTTCACATAATGTGTGTATTCCTAGATTTTTCATAAAGAATTGACTATAAATCAATTAATTAGAATTACTACTAGTGAGCACTGATTTTTCCTAAATTATTTCTAAACTCAGAGTGACTGGAACACTACTACTTTCCCAGTGCATATTGCAATTGCCATTGCTAACGGTATTTAAAGACAGAGACAACCAAATTATATTAGAGATTTATTCCTGAGTTAAGATTAAGCAAATAAAGAGCAAATTTGGAAATAATTTTGTCAATAAAAAAAGTTTAACATTTTTGAACGTTTGTTTCTTTTGTTCATTAGATCCCACAGCTGAGTGAAATCATACAGTGCTTATCTTTCTCTGGATGGCATATTTAACAGACTGACAGCTGTCAAAAGGCAATGGGTTTCGGGGTTGGGTGAAAAAGCTGAAGGGATTAAGAAAGAAAAATAACTCAGACACAATCATATGGTGATTACCAGAGGAAAAAGGAGTGGGAGGTGGGGAGAGGCAGAAGGTAAAAGGGGATATTTATAAATTTTTAAGTTTGGTGATGGACTTTTGGGGTGGTGAGCACACAATACAAGATTTAGATTAAGTACTGTAGATGTAGAATTGTATATCTGAAATCTGTCATTTAATTAACCAATGTTACCTCAATAAAGTCAGGGGGAAAAAGCTTAATAAACTTGAGAAAAACTGATTTTTCAGATGATCGGCATTCTCAAAAGCTACCAGTAGATGGTGGAACAGGAGTAATCAAAATCTAGGAAACATCCAGGTGTACTGTCTCCATAAGTACTCTTTAACTTCTTTGTTCAGAGTGTTATTTTTTTTAATATATTAATTATTTTAATGTGAGTAAAACATGTATACAGTATATTTTCATTATTTCTACACTGTTTTAAAATTGCCACAACTGATTCAAACAAATAGCAAGAAAGATACAATTCATTTTTTTCTCTTTTTTAATTGAGATCCTTACTCAAACATTTCAGATAAAGTTGACTTGGTAGGTATAATTTTAATTTACAAAAATAATATTAATAGTAATTACCTTCCCTTTTTGCTCCAAAGTGACTTAAAAAAAATCAGCTGCCTATACTTGTACATAAATTTCTGGTACTAAGAATTAATCAATCAGACACAACCTTATTATGTGACGTGACCAACAAGATGCAACTTTATCGTATAACCTATGTATTTATGGTTCAAGACAGGGATTGCACACCAGAGGGCAATTGCAGTGTTAGCTATTGTCATCTTTATTTGACAATCTAAGGGAAAAGAGGTCAGTGCCCTGACTAAATAAAAATTGCATGTTGTAAAAATTCTGGTGGCACACCAGTGTGCTCTGGAACTCCGCTGGAAAATCACTGGACTAGGTCATCTCCAAGCTCCCATAAAGCTGCCAAGCTCTGTGGCCTAAAGGCAAAGTAAGAGCAGTGAAAGGCTAGTTGAGTGGTGGTCCCACCAACCACTGACTTTGCTTACTGAGTATTCGTATATCTCTGTAATTGCCTAAACAGTTGTGTATATGATGTACTGCACAAAACAAATCCTAAAGCAACTTGAAATCTTAAATATTTAATTGTGTTCAGTACAATTCGTGTTATTTATATTTTGCTGTATTCTCATTGTTTGAAACTGAATATTTATGTGTGGTATGGGCTCATCTGTCTAATCAAAGAGAAACATGCATATTGACCATACTTCCACTACACCCACAAACCACGCCCACCAGCCAATGTGAAGCGAGTATGCAAATTAACCCAACCAAGATGGCAGTTAATTTGCATATCCAGGTGCAGAGCCAAGACTGAAGACAGTGTAGAAGGAAGCCAAATGCTGCAGAAAGGAGCAAAGCTGTGGAGAATGGAGGGAAGCAGGCAGGGCAGGGGAGAAGGAAGGGAAGCAGGCAGGGTGGAGGAGACTGCTGCAGAAAGCCCTATTGCAGGAATCTTCCTGCAAGGGGCCTCTAGTTATAATGTTAGATTAAACAAGATATTGTTTACCCATCATCCTAGTTAATAAAGTGTTAATTAAAGTTAAAAAATAAAATGCCACCTGCCCTGGCCAGAGTTATTCAGTTAACCAAAAGTTTGCCAGTGCTATTCCAGTCGCAGCTCATGCCTGGATTGTGAGCTTGATCCCAGGAAGGGGGCATGCAAGATGCAGCAGATGGATGTTTCCCTCTCTCATTGATGTTTTTCTCTCTCCCTCTCCCTTCCTATTCTCTAAAAACCAATAGGAATATTTTTTAGAGTGCCTAATATTTTAAAGATATGGCAATAAGAGCAATTTTAAAAAGCACTGAACCAGTAGGAGACTTTGGCAGCAGGGAGGAACTGCTTTTCTTTTCCATAGAGACCTGAAAGTTGCATGCACTAACCAGCCTCTCTTTCAAAATGTAAGGATACGATCTATGTGCAGATCATCAGGCTCTCTCTCGTGAGACTTTCATTTTAAGAGAGTCACACAAAGTTGTCGGATTAAACCCTTTTCCAGAAGTAAGACATTGGCATGCTCAGGTGAACAGATCCATAGTTTACGTTTTACAGTGACATTTCCAGGGAAAAGGGCAGAATATTTGTGTTGGTTTCACCTGTATCAAAGTCCTCACTGCATCTCAAATGCCTTCGCCTTAAGTTTCTGAACTGTTCTTTGTTTTCTGCCTAAATTAAATTCTCCATCTATCAAACAGATCCGTGATTGGCAAACTGTGGGTCGCGAGCCATATGTGGCTCTTTGGCCCCTTGAGTGTGGCTCTTCCACAAAATACCACTGCCTGGGTGTCTATTTTGAAGAAGTGGCATTAGAAGAAGTTTAAGTTTTAAAAATGTGGCTCTCAAAAGAAATTTTAACTGCTGTTCTGTTGATATTTGGCTCTGTTGGCTAATGAGTTTGCCGACCACTGCAGATTATAGAAGCTATAGTTAGCCTGTCTTAACCCCCCCCCCTTTTTTTTTCTAAATGAATTGAATTGGCTTCTAATGTTTGAATATAAAAATTCTCCATTCTCCATATGTCCTCCTCCTAAAAACCCTACTGATTAGTTCCTGGAAATATTTAACAAAAAACAACCACAGGGAGAAACTCATTTATCCCTTTGATACCACTTCAACATTTTTTTTATATGAAGACTAAAAACAACCATCCTACTAACTTCAAAATCTGTTATTTCAATCTTTAAAAACTGAAAACAATATACTGCAGCATGTATAAACAATCATTAGGGGTCCTTTTTAATGAGTGAGCCACAAGCTAGGCAGATAAGAGATTTCTTAATGAAAATAGCAAACCCTGTTGTGTCTTCTGTTTTCAAGTTGTTAATTCTTGCTGTTACTGAGAAGGTCCCTGAAGATAGTCCTCTAAAACAAATATGTACTGAGTTTGAAGCTATGACTAGTCAATGTGACAGAATTCTCTGTGATTAGATATTCCCGTGGTGATGTTAGAAGGACTAAGTTTCTGCTTTAGTGAATTCACTGAAGTTTACAAAATAAATGAAACTGAAAGCTAGTCTATAATTAGCGCATGAAGTGTGCATGTCCTACATTTTTGAAAACATATATCAGATAATGATATGAATTTTATAAAATATCAATATTTAAATTAAATAAAAACAGAAAAAGCCTTGTTTATTATTAATCAATATCTTTTATGAATGCTCTCATTATTTCAGTCTCATTATCAAATACACTTTTATTTTATAATTTTATATTTTGATATTTAGAATGCTTTCATGGTATCTTATATAAAGAAAATAAAAATGATATTTTGAAAATGTGTTTTCTTTAAATTTTAGTGAATATTTTGATGATGATACCTTACTAATGAAATCTCTTGTGAATTTTAGAATCTTGGTTCATTTAAACAAACCAACTAATTTGAACATATATTCAACTATACATAGGAATCATTAAAACTTTAAAGCTAAAATGATTTAGATTAGTAAACCTAAGGATTTTTACAAATTCATGAAGTGTGTGATGCACCTACCTATGGAATAAATAAACATTTAGAGAAGTAAATGTTGGAGACAAATTAATTTCTCTATGAATGAGACCTCAACCTAAAGCAGAAGCTTGGTTTATCCTTAGCTATTATGTGTTCACAGTGTGAATATGTTAATGGTTGTTCATTTCATAATCATAAATACAATGTAGCTTTGCTAGATTGTCAGAATGAATGAGATAAATTGAACAAACTATACTTCATTATAGTATTTTTTCCAAATTCGCATTTAATGAATGAAGTACATTGACTATTAATTATATCTTGAGTTTAGTATAAAGAAAACATGATATTTTAATAAGTGAAATTTCAAGTATTGTAAGTGTTTTTATAGGATTCTTCTTACCGGTATTCAAATATTCAAACACTGGTATGTTAGAGGAATAGTATAAATTTTTCAGCCTTTCAATACAGTCATGTGCTATGTAATGGTATGCAGAACATGTTCTGAGAAATGTGTCCTTAAGTGATTTCCTCATTGGTGGACATCATAGAATGTGCTTACCCCAAACCTGGATGAGATAGCCAAATGCACATCTAGCTAAAGCCTTTTGCTTCTAGGCTACAAACTTGGGAAGCATGTTACTGTACTGAACACTATGGACAAATGTAGCACAATAGTAAGTATTTATGCACCTAAATATATCTAAACAGGAAGGTACAGTAAAAATCCTATCTAATAAAGAGGGAATATGCAAATTGACCCTCATGATGTTACAAAGATGCCGGTGCCCACAGCCAATAAAGAGGGAGTATGCTAATTAACTACCACGCCCT
>NW_023425540.1:17893822-17968822 GCF_014108245.1 Pipistrellus kuhlii | reverse complement strand
AACAGTATTTCTCCATTTTCCTGGCATCTTGCAAGACAAGCTGGTTTGTTTCTTCTTACTGCTCCTGCAGTACACTGACAGCACTGGTTCATTGATAAGCACGAAGGCCGTGATTTTTTGCTGTGCCAGTTCACAAAGGGATTCAATTTGTAACCTGCAACATTTCTCTAAGCAAGACTGTTACCCTGTTCTTAAAAGCCTTGAAAACTGCCATTGACTTGGCCTCTTTATGCATAAAGGTCTTTTCAGGCATCTTGCCATAATAGGAAGGTTTCATTCATATAGAATATTTCTTCTGGCAAGGACTTTTCATCCATAATCGACTTATCTAGAGTTTTCAAAAATTCTTTGGGTGTCTTCACATCAGAACTTCACAGACTCACCACTCGCTTTCACATTGTTTAATTAATAAAAATTCTTAAATAATTTAAACCACCCAGAACCAGCAGTCAATTCAACATTCTAGGCTGGTCCAGACTTTTTAACATTGCAAAACACAACAAAAGATTAAATCAAGCACAAGAGAAAATGGGGCAATAAAGAGAGGGGATAAACACGAGACATATGAGGCTGTTGTAATGATAACATTGGCATACTGTTTTACAGCAAACTTATTTTATAAATACAAAGAATGTACTCAAAACAACAACAAAAATAGAGTGAGTACATAAACCAGTAATATTGCCCTTTATTATTATTATCTGGTGTTATATGCTGTTCATAATTGCATGTGCTGTACTTTGAAACATCTGGCAGTGCAGTAAGTTTTTTTACACAAGCACCACCACATGCACGTGACTGGTGCATTGCCCTTTGACATGAGGACACTGCAGTAACATTGGGTAATAGGAATTTCTCACTTCATTAAAATCTTACTAGAGGCCCAGTGCACGAAATTCATGCACAGGGAGATGGATGTCCCTCAGCCCAGCCTGAACCCTTTCTAAACTGGGACCCCTTGAGGGATGTCCAACTGCCCGTTTAGGCCAGATCCAAGTAGGATCTGGCCTAAACGGGCAGTTGGACATCCCTCTCACATTCCAGGACTGCTGGCTCCCAACTGCTCACCTGCCTGCCTTCCTGATTGCCCCTAACCACTTATACCTGCCAGACTGGTCACTCCCTAACCACTTCCCTACCAGCCTGATTGATGCCTCACTGCTCCCCTGCCATCCTAATTGCCCCTAACTGCCCTCCCCTGCTGGCCTTGTCACCCCTAACTGCCCTCTTCTGCCAACCTGGTCACCCCTAACTGACCTCCCCTGCCAGCCTCATTGCCCCTAACTGCTCTTCCCTGCTGTTCTTTCCTTCTCCCCCCATTGCCCTCCCCTGCAGGCCTGAATCCCCAAAACTTCCCTCCTTTGCAGGCCTGGTCCCTCTCATTTTCTCTCCCCTGATGGTCATCTTGTGGCAGCCATCTTTGACCACATGGGGGCAGCCATCTTGTGTGTTAGAGTGATGGTCAATTTGCATGTTATTCTTTTATTAGATAAGATTACAATTTGATGGATTGAATGTACGACTGGACACTTAGCATATTAGGCTTTTATTATATAGGATGGCTCCAATGTCATATATGCAGTCTGTTGTAGACTGATACCTGGCTATATACTTTTTAACAAGGAAAAAAATCCACACAATTACAGTGTGCCACTAGATTTCTTGATCAGTATGTTCCACAAAATGTACACAATATAAAATATGTTTATAGAATCATATATTCTCTATGGGTTTAATTTTCCTATAATAATTTAAAAATCAAATTTCTCATAATAAGCAATGTGTATAAGCATGCATCATAACACACTCATTAACCTAAAGTATCCACCTGTGAGTATTCTGGCTTTGTAATATTTAGGATATGAAGATAAAGTTATTTCATTTAGTTTAATTAAGAAAAATTATCCAAATGACCTGTTCATTTATAAAAGTATATATGTATTTTAAATATCGGGTAATAAAAATGAACAGATAAATTTGCAAAATGTTTTTAATATCTTTGTTTAAATTATTTGAGAAACAACACTATGTGTATCCTTATGAGCATATTCACAGGTTATTACTGAGTTAAATTTGGCTTTGGTGTTACTTATTTTTAATTTTATTTCTTCCCTCCATTTTCTCAAAATTTCTCCAGACAGATACAAGTGTTCTCATCTAATGTCATGATTGATTGATTTTCATTAACAGTGACTTATTTTTTCCCCTTGAAGTCTGAAATAGGTTTATTGAAAAAGTAAAAATGTAGTCAGATATGAACTGGGACAAATGTATTACAGAATATGACCAAAAGTTAATTTTTCCAAAATATTTTTCAATATTCTCTTCGTTGTGTTGCTGTTAATCCTCACCTGAGGATATCTTCCCATTGTTTTTTGTTTTGTTTTGTTTTAGGGAGAATGGATGAGAAAGGGAAAGATAGAAAGAAACATCAATGTGGGAAAAACGCATTGATTGTCTGCCTGCTGCATGAGCCAGGACCAGGGCCTGGATCAGGGAGGATCCTGTAACTGAAGTAAGTGCCTTTGACCACAGACCCACACTCTATCCACTGAGCCAATCCTGCTAGGCCTAGGGCATCAATATTCTTTTTAATAAGAGTTTAGATCCTAGCGTTAGAGCATATATTTTAATGTTATGGCTTTAATTAAAGCCCAAACAGAGTAATAAACCTGAGAGTAGTTTCAGATTATTAATTACACACAGGTTGCAGATGACCAATTATAAACATAATTTCTACTGGGACATATTCACAAACATTCTTTTACTCATATATCAGTAGCATTCTATTCATATTTAACTGAATAAAACTTTTTAGTAATGTAATTTTTCAGTGCATACATACAGATTTTTGAGTTGGTTAGATTTATTTTATCACCTTCACCAGGTTGCTGAATTTATGTCAATGTTTTCTTAATGGTAAAGTGGAGAAGTTAATGTAAATTGTTTACTTATATGTGTTGTCATGAGGTTATTCAATATCTTCTATTATTTTAGAACATTGTATTCAATAGTTTATTTCAAATCTACATTGTTTAGTAGTTAGAAGTATTTAGTAATGTGTAACCCTAATTAAAACTACATTTTTTCTGAGAGTAACTGTATAGATAGGATGTAGAGGGGAGATGTATTTATTATCTAACAGTAAAATTTAGTTTAGAATAAATGTCTTCTATAGACATGACCTTAACTTACCTGAAGTTTTATTAAGATCAAATTGCCACCCATCATTTAAATGTCTGTATTAATCTATTATATGTCTCTGAAATTTAACATTTGTAAAACTGCTCCTATGAAAAGGCACTTTGAAAGTAGGTGAGCAATAAACACAACCCTGAAATATCCATATATGCATAGTGGCAGGGTTTATTAATCACTGCAATGAAATTAACAGTGCATAGTTAATAGGAAATCATTTTGTTCATCAGGTAGAAGAATATCACAGAGACCTTTCAATGTATTAATGTGGTCTAATATAAATCCAGTTTTAAACTTTAAACATAATTATGAGGTCTAATAAATGTCACTCTAAGTAAAAAAATATGCTTGCAATATAAGTGGGGGGGTTTAGGCTTGATTTTGTTTTTCTGTTTTGTTTTTGTTTTGTTTTTCCTAACAAATCTAAAAGATGCCTTTGGAGAACTTCAGATTGAATAGCTCAAAATCAACTATGCTTATCAGGGACAAACAAGAAGGACTATGACACACCCTGTAGAATGTACATGAAGATATTGGATTGTGTTTCAGAATGGTCATAGATACTGTATTGTTGTTGTTTTTTCCTTTCATGTTTTTAAAACAAATTATCCAAAATAGAGGCTTGTTGCAGAAAAAAATCAGAAGTCTAAATTTTATTTAAACAGGCTATCACAACAGCTTTAATTTTCAGAGGCTAAGAGCCGAGAAATGATTGTGGCTATTTCTTTTATGTCACTACTCCATAGTCACTGGTTAGGAAAGCAATTTTCAAAGTAACTTTATATCTTCTAGCATATATCAAAGTGCATTTCAGACCTTTAAAACTTCCCATGTTTATATCTGTAAGTTTATTGAATCCCCCAAAAGATCTTTAATGTACCACCATTTAGTTTTACAATTTATGCTAGTTTTCTCAAAAATAGAGTCCTATGCTTTGTGTTTTGCTTTATTCCATACAAATGGTGAAGAATTTGGGTTTGAATAAACTCTTTTTATGATGTTTATTTCTCCCCAAGACATTACAATAAAATCCTCCTACCAGTAGTAGAAGATTTGTTTCTTAAAGTAGTTTTATACATTTCCTTTCCACGTTCCCTCCAGCAATATTTCTCTAAATTTCCCAAGGGTTGGCATAAAATTATCATATAAAAATAGACAATAAACAAAGTAAATTTGCTTTCAGGAGGTGTCAATAGCAGTGGGCAGTTTTAACTTTACAAGCGTCATTTACTCATGTATTTCTAATATATTTATTGCTATAATGGAAAGTCTACATTTATATTTTTTATAAAAATACCTCAAATCATTTCTATATTTTTTTATTTGAAAATGATGTTAGATTAATAGAGACATTAATTATAAAGATAGTACAGAGTGGCCTCATAAACCCTTAGCCTAGTTTCTCCTAATGTTAGCTTTTTACAAAATCAGGTTACATTTGTAGAAACTAAGTATTAAATGTTGTTATAATATTATTAACTAACTACCAACTTATTCATATGTCACTTTTTTCACTCATGATATTTTTTTTTAATTTTTTTTTTTTGTTTCTCTCTAACAATATTTATTTCCCCTAACAAGGCACACTTATGCTTTTAAAATGTTTTTAAAAAAAACAAACAAACCAAAAAACAGTTAAATACATAGTTTGAGTCTTTGTATTTTTAATAAATATATGAAATAGAAATTCAAAATTCAAGCTCTGGACAACCATTCATCATGAACAAAGATGTGCCTAATTTAAACCAACCACTTCTTTTTTTAATATTTAGTATGGAATATTTATTTTATTTTATTTTTTCACTTATTATATTTTTAATTTAACTTAATTTTTGTTGTTCAATCATCCAATCCAAGATATCAAATTGTATTTAGTCATTGTCTCCTTCAGTCTTCTGCAATGTCTGTCTGTCAGTCTTTCCTTACGTTTAAAACCTCTATAAAATATTTTGTAGAATACCTCTCAGGTCAGCTTTTCATCATGTTTTTCTTGGTTAGGCAGAGGTTATGGATTTGGGGAATAATAGCACAGAGATGAAGTGTCTTCTCTTCACACCAGGAAAGATTTACCTGACAGCAATATGGCTGGTGATTTGATCAGCTGGTTAATGATATCATTGTCAGGTTTCTACACAGTAAAGTTATCCCTTTCTGCTTTCATACTCTATTCATTAGAATTGACCCACTAAGACCAAGACCCACCCAAGGGTAGAGAAATTAAGCTCCACCTTCAAGAGAACAAAGTAACAGAAATTTAGTGGACACTTATTAAAGCCAACACAGTGTATGGAAAGCATTATGCTGGGGGAAATAAGCCAGTCAGAGAACAAGTATCATATGATCTCACTCATATATGGAATCTAATAAATAAAATAAACTGATGAACAAAATAGATCCAGAGACAAAGAAGCATTGAACAAACTGTTGAATCTCAGAGGGAAGACAGGTATGGGTGGGTGGGAGGAAAGAGATTAACCAAAGAATTTGTCTTCATATTTGCATAACCCATGGAGATAGACAATAGTGTGGTGAAGGCCTGGAATGGGGGGTGGGGAGGCAGACAAGGGCAGGCTAAAAGGGGTCAATGGAGAAAAATGGGGACATATGTAATACTTTCAACAATAAAAAAAAATAACATGCAGTAATTAATAATATTTGGGAGATGTAATCTGAGGCTCTGCAGGGATGTTATCAAGTATCCCTTATTACTTGTTATCAAGTAATAAGGGATACTTGATAACAGTTTAATAGAATTCCTTCTATTCAAATGTTATCAAGTATCCCTTATTCTTGGTGCTTCCCTTTTGGAAGTTCTTCTATAAGAAAGGTTTATTTCTTTTTCATCATTTTAAAAGAAATTGTTCGGTATTGATTTATGAATATGTATTATATTATTTCAGTTAGAATCTAATGGTATAATTATGTATTTTGTTTAAGTCTTCTCAGCTTTGGCCTCTGGGAATCAGGGTGGCTTCTATGTTTGTGGACATATTTCAATCACTTTCTTTCACTACCAGCTGCTCTTGATTTATTTTGAAATTTTTTTAGCTCCATACTAGATTTAACTATTTCTCAAAGACTCCTGATTCTTTTGTTGGAGACTAATAATACTTGGAGGAAAGAAGATCTGGGAGTTGATTGTGCTCTTTGCAACTGCGTGAGTGCTGGTTCTAGCACCTCTCAATAGAATGAGGTTAAAAATGCATGTATGAATACAGGCATATGAATGCACACAATGTTAAAATAAACAAGAATTCCTAATAACTTCTCCCACTAGAATCCATTGCAGTCTTCCCTTCTTGCTTATTTGTAACATCTTTTTCTGAAATTAAGAAGCATCATTGCCCTTATCTTCAATTCGTTTATTTAACACTAGTTGAACCTAGTACCTGTAGGTTCAAAACTGCTAATCCAGACCCCTATGAAAAGTACAAATTGTCAACTGAGTCACAGTGTTTGTTTCTTTCCTTGCTTCATTGCTTCCTTTCTCTTTCTTCTATTTTCTTTATCTTAAAAAAAAAAAAAATATATATATATATATATATATATATATATATATATATATATATATATATATTATTGATTTCAGAGAGGAAGGGAAATGGAGAGAGAAATAGAAACATCAATGATGAGATAAAATCATTGATCACTGCCTTCTGCATGCCCCACACTTGGGATGAAGCCCACAATCTGGGCATCGGCCCTGACTGAGAATAGAACCGTGACCTCCTCCTTCATAGGTCAATGCTCTATCACTAAGCTACACCTGCAGGGCTCTCTTTTCTTTCTCTTTCCTCATAGGACAGAGGGAATGTTCTCTGATGCCCATAGCATAAGACTCAGGGATAGTCTTCACTAGTACCCATCCTCATCCTAATGTAATGCTGGGTCTAGTACATATTCTTTCACTGTCACAGAAGTAGAATTTTTCCCCCTGATCTCAACCTTCAGCTGCAATAACTTCAGGTGCTATTTGGATCACCTTTCACCTGAAGATCAAGCCTTGAGATGTGCCTAGGTGAGCTTGGATGATGACATCTATCATTCTCCCCTAGTTATAGTAATTTTCACCAGTGTCTAAGATCTCCAGGTGTAATGATGTACCCCCTGAAAATTCAGCTGAGTGACGCTTGGGCAAAGTTTTAGTGGTGGTAGATGCTCCCCATTCTCAACCAGTATCTTGAGGGAGGATTTGTATGGGTTAGTCCTTATCCCCTCTGTGAGTTGTTAAGGAAAAATCACATTGAAAACTTGTTAGAAACAGCTAAGTAGATTTTATTCAAAACTATTGTGATAGGACAGAGATTAAATTTAAGCTTACTGAAGTGAAAGGCTGGTTCTTAAACATCTGCATAAGCTAGTGGAAAATTACTGGAAGACATTAGGGAGAAGGCCAGTTAAGATCAATGGCACATGCACTTTCTGAGCAGCACTTCAAAACGTATGAAAAAGTGAGGAATTGGGTCTCTGAATGGTTCGCCTCAAAACAAGAAAAGTTCTATTGGGACATTATAGAATTAATGAATCCAGCATTTACCAACTATTCTTGTCATTGAAAAAATTTAAAGGACAAGTAGAGCGTTATTTTAAATATAATGATATTTTAAAAATCTCATACAATTATAATAAAAGAATACATAAAATGCTACAGATAATAAATGATAGAATATGTACTTTGGAATAAAATAGAAATACTCTAGTCTCATTACCTAAAATAATTATGAAGCTGTCTGAGATACATTATTTTTAATCTGCAAAAAACTAGTATATGTTTAACATATTGGTTTATTGTGAGACTTAAATGGCATGAGGTCTTGGTAATATATGAAGTGTCAATCAAATTATTAAGGGACTTTTAACATTTTGTTATTTAATATCATAACCACCACCTGATAAAAAATATTATGCCCATTGTATTAAGTACTTTTTATATCACTGAGGGTATTCCTAATGTTGAACAAAAGGAGTATGAGTATATTACTATGGCTCTTGTCCCATTATAGGAAAAAAGTCATTTAAAATTTATAATCTTAATTATTTCATTATGATTATGTCTATTATCTAATAAGAAAGTAAAAGTATCTGACAGGAAACTTAATCTAGTCTAGTATGTCTAGAAGACATTTTCATTTCCAACTTGATGAGTAATATATAAATTGGAGTTAGGCAATAGCAAGGAAATTTATAGCAGTGATAAAGTATGTGGGTTTTCAGAGGGAGCTACGGGATGATTTTTGTTTCTGAGAATAGAAATTTGGTCAGTCTGCTCAGGCAATGGGAAGCAATGCGAAGAAAAGCTCAGAATGAGTTTGGAGAGTTCATGTTAAGCTAACATGGGGTTATAGAACTCTCTTACAAAGGCAACAAGAAGCCATAGAAGAATCTGTAGCGGGAAAATGGCATGGTCAGAACTGACTGTATGCTAATTTGTACTGAATTCTAGAACAAGAGTGTGTTGAGTGCGGAGCAGCAGTAATGTTTCTGAACACGCAGCCACCCTTGCCCAAAGATATCAAAGTGGGCACTGCATCTAATGACGCGTTTCTATGCAGTGGCCACTTCTGACAAGGGAAACAAAAAGTGGCTTTCTGCTTTATTTACACCCGTTGCAGCCACATTAGTGAGAAAGAGGCCAGGTATGTGCAGTGCCTGAAGTAATTTCAATTATGTGGACTGTGTTGCTGATATGTCATCTATAAAGCGAACCTTCCCCTCCATGATCTTGTGACCTATTTTATGCAATAAGACCCCTGAAGGGGCATAGATAGGTGTTCTTCCCTCCTTTTCTTTTCAAAAATAGTATTTCCCCCCATAAAAATCCTGAATCATTTCTTAAAGTTTTTTACCCACTATAATATTCAATAAATTTTATTTTCCCACACATAGACCATATGGAATACATCTTACTTTTTGACAGCATATATACCATACAAAAACTATTCTTAAGTGTGGCTGGCTATAGGGAGTCACTCTTAGTGGGTTTATTTTCCATATGTATTAAATCTAAACTTTTCCTTTTTAACACAATGCTGACTATAATTATAATTTTTTTTTCCATAGAGAGGCTATAAATGACTCAGAAAATGAGAGGAGAAAAGCTTTTAGAATACTGAGCTAATAATCTATTGATTTATTTGAAAATTTCTTTATGAGACATCTTCGGATGTTGAGAAATATATGATAATTGGGCTAGCATCTGAAAAAGTACGCATTTTCCTGACATATTAAAGAATGGTTATTTTCCAGGCATAACAAGAGAATGTGTGAAGACAATGCTTTAAAAGAAAGTAAAGTTAATGAATGCTAATTATCCAAGCCTGTGAAGAAGCAATAAAAGCAGGACTTACTAGTAAGCATAGGAAGACTGATTAATATGACAGAATTGCAATTAATTGTACTAAAGGACAAAAAACTCTAAGACAGTTTCCTTTTTTTTGTTCTCTCTTTATCAACCAACTATAAATATGTATGAATTAGTGCTTTCTATTTATTGGCCTTCCTTTGTCCTGCACATTAATGACTTCGGAAAACTTCCCAGGCATTGGGATTTTTATCAATCTTGTAAGAACAATACAAATATAAAAATAATTTTTGATACTTGAAATATTAATGGCATTCAGTGCACAGATCCTATTTAAGATTATTATTTTTTAAATATATTTTATTGATTTTCTTACAGAGAGGAAGGGAGAGAGATAGAGAGCTAGAAACATCGATGAGAGAGAAACATCGACCAGCTGCCTCTTGCATACCTCCTACCGGGGATGTGCCCGCAACCAATGTACATGCCCTTGGCCGGAATCGAACCTGGGACCTTTCAGTCCGCAGACCCACGCTCTACCGCTGAGCCAAACTGGCTTCGGCCTATTTAAGATTATTTAAACCTGCTCAGTGTTATGAGTGCTGGGTAAAGTTGTTTATCCATTGTATTCTTTTGAAAACCAAAAATCTATTCAAAGAAAAAAGAACGATGTGATTGCAAAGCCACCTAACTATCATGAGGATGAAATGTGTAATCCCCAACAGCATTCAATAAGGAGGGAATTCCAAATTCAGTGAAGCGGGGACATGTAAGGTGAGACAACCAGACAGTCTGTAACACAGTTCAGATTAATTTGGTACAATGCATTTCTAAAATATGAGCTCAATCAAGGGAAAGAAACAATTATTTCTTAGGAAAACACAAATAGACTGTGCTGACAGAACGAGCTACGTGGAGTCTTGACTGTCACTACAGAAGAGCAAAAGAATAACAGCTGAGAGAGAAAGCATGTGCATATACTAGGGTTTCACGGTACCTTAAGTCATTTACCTGCTTTATTTGCTTACATAATTGTGATTATTAGCATACAAAGATTTATTTCTATCTTATTACTTTGTGTTAATTGTAGCATATTTTTTCACTATTTTTCTACTTTTCTGCCTTCTATTTATCTAGTTTTCCATGTTTTGTGTCTACACTTTATTCTTTAAATGCTATTCTAATAAATTGGGCACCCTTTCAATCTATTTTTTATCTATTCAACAAGCAATATTAAGAAATAAAATATGTAACTTAAATTTTATTCATCTGTTTTCTATGTTATTATAACCTAAACTTGTTTATTTCTTATTTTATTATTGCTTCCAATATGTATTTGTGTCATTCAGTTACTTGTTTAAAGATTATTCATTTGCTTAACATATTTCTCAATATTTTTAAAAATTTTTATTTCTTCTTTGAATTTCTCTTTTAAATCTATCCTTGCTAATCTGGTAACTGTAAGTAGCAAATTTTCTGTGTTGGTTTTGTTTTTCTTTATTTCTTCTTTTTTAAAATATATTTTATTGATTTTTACAAAGAGTAAGGGAGAGGGATAGAGAGAAAATTGGATGAGAGAGGAACATTGATCAGCTGCCTCCTGCACACCCCCTACTGGGAAAGTGCCTGCAACCAAGGTACATGCCCTTGACTGGAATCAAAGTTAGGACCTTTCAGCCCATAGGCTGACGCTCTATCCACTGAGCCAAATCAGTTAGGGCTTTTTCTTCTTACTATTGAAGATAGCTGAGCAAGACACAAGACTGCAATATACTAATAACTCTTATTCCATTTCATTTTTTTAAAGATACCATTCTAAACAAACAAGCAAAAAACAGCACAGCAAAATAAATAAATAAATAAACAAAACATTCTATTGTTTTTGTCTTTTTGTTGTTATTAAAGAAAAACCTTTTGTATATTATTTTTACTACTTTCAGAGAGGAAGGGAGAGGGAGAGAGAGAGATAGAAACATCAATGATAAGAGAGAATTCTCAATCTGCTTCCTCCTACATGACCCCCATTGGGGATCAAGCAGCACCCAGGAATATGCCCTGACCGGGAACCTGACAGTAATCTCTTGGTTCCTGGGTCCACACTAGAACACTGATCATACCCAATTTTTCATTTTAATAATGTCTTCTTTGTAGGTAACCTTTTCTCTCTCTTTTTTGGTTACTTTTAATATCTTAAACCTCTTTGCTTTTAACATCTTGTTGTATTACATGTTTTCTTTTATTTATTTATTTTTAAATATATATTTTATTGATTTTTACAGAGAGGAAGGGAGAGAGATAGAGAGCTAGAAACGTCGATGAGAGAGAAACATCGACCAGCTGCCTCTTGCACACACCCCACTGGGGATGTGCCCGCAACCAATGTACATGCCCTTGACCGGAATCGAACCCGGGACCCTTCAGTCCACAGACCGATGCTCTACCGCTGAGCCAAACCGGTTTTGGCACATGTTTTCTTTTAAAAAATTAAGTAAATATAGGACATGTTAAGGTGATATCTATAGAAAAGTGACAGGTATTGAAAAATTTTCAGTTATACAATACTATTTTTTCCCCAATTATAGAAAATTCAGTGGGAAAGTTTGTTATAGAATAGTGACAATCTTGGGAAATTTGCTTTTCTTAGATCAAATATAATAAAAAAATTATTCATTGATATATTTCTACAAATCTACAAAACACATATGAAAATATGGGGAAACATGTAAGTTGTGTCTACCTTAACATCAGGGATTTCAGAGAATGTAATCTTGTTCTTGAAATTTTCTTGGCATAATAGATACTAAAGTCATTTGGTTCTTTTCAACAATATTACTGCATTTCTACTCATAGCTCAGCACATTAGCTTGTCAGGAAAAATCATCACCTAGCAGATCCAAATATGTTTATAACATTTTTATGGGCTCCCTCTAATGGATGCAAGCCATCAAGAAAAACCATTCTGATATCATTTTTATGCAGCACAATAATGTTTCATAGTCTATATGAGATTTCCCATTTACAAGGGTTAGAGAAATTTACATATAAAGTAGGGTAGCCCAAAAGTGCCACATCATTAAGTTAAAGCATAGCACAATATACCCATTAGTTTAAGACTCTGTTGCATTTCTTTAGTTAAGCAATTTTTGCATGCCATCATATTTCCACAGATAAGCACACAAAAAACAAGAAGCCATTTAACTGATTATTTGAGATACACTGGTTTGTTTTTTAAGATGTTGTTTTGTTTTTACTAATGTTCCCAGGGCTTTCATTGGCTATCCCTAAAAGCTTCTCTGCTCTCAATGCTTTCAGACCATGCTCATAGTAGAAATAGCGCCTTCTTAGAACATACGGCAGTCTGTGAAAGATATCCTTGGATATTCCTTAGAGACTGCTGTGATCTTTTATTTTATCCGAATGTAATGGTATTCATATCAAAATTGACCCAGGTATAACACTGGGCTCAGTCTTCTTACTGACTCAGCACAATAATAAACCTAGATAACAGGGAATCCACTTGTTCCTTTCTCATTATTCACAAAATATTCCCATCTCAAAATAACCAGTGAGAATAATTAACTCCAGCATGTTTTTCATGCCACAGCTCCTTTAAGAGCTCATGGGGAGCCTAAAAGAGATGCCTATTGTGTTTGTATTAAAGAACAGGGAACCCAAGATTCTCAGTCTGGTCTCTGGAGAGTCACACGCCCTGCTCCTGAGATCAATCTGGCCACTCTTAGTCCTAGGATCTCCCTAAATAGACAAGTCACTGAAGAAAAGGTCATTCAGTGTGAATGTGTCCCTCAGTTTTCTTGGTTCACTTAAACTATTCCTTTCCTAAGTATAATCAAATGTGTTTTCAACTGTTGTATTCCTTTGTCTAGTGGTTTTGTAGAATGTTTCCCCACGTCTAAGAGGTCCTGTGTTATTTCTTTCCCCTTGGTGTCACTCCCTTCCCCGCCCCTCCTTCTCTCCCTGCTGCCTTTTTCATTCTTTCTCTTCTTTCAATCCCACTCCCACAGAGACTGTTTCTTAGAATACATAGTGTAAAGCATCATGGTTGCTCCATACTTTATTTACATATAATGTTTATATCAATTAGATCCTTAATGTGAGTCTTCTATTTAAGGTTAGACAGTGAGAGTTGGCTGAGAACTGCATGCATACTCATGATTCTTGAGTGATTTGCTTATTACTCTACTTACTAATTGTATTAATTTATAATACAATTGTTATATTATATAAAATTAATTTATAATACAATTGTTCACGTGGAATAGAAAGGCTGATTGAGAGTGGCTTAAACTACAAAACATTTTTTTTCAATACAAAGATCAATGATGAATAATTTCTGCTCCCACACCATTCAGCATGTGGCTTTCCCCACATGATTGTATTTGGACACTGCAGGTCTGGACACTGCATCCATTTTTGAGGCAGGGGGTAAAGTGCAAAGTGACACCTGTAGCAGGAAAGCTTACATAGTTTTGAGAAGTCTCTAAAGAAATTTGGCTTATTGCGTTGTTGTGAAGGACTATGTTAAAAGGTCATGTGGCTGCACAAGATGAGATGAGACATTGAAACATGGCTCTCTGGAATGCAGTCAGTGACTATTGTTGAAAATGAATGGATAGACAACTTGCACGAATGCCATTGAACTGGCTTCTTTTTAGAGCATGTGTATCATAGTGAAACATAATTTAAGATTCAGAAAAAAAGAGGGACATCTGTAATATTTTCAACAATAAAATAAATTGAAAAAAGAAAATACATATATTTAAATGAAAATATATTTTTTTAAATAGCTAGAAGTTTTTTTTTTTTAAATCATGATACACTTTTACCCCCAAATTCCTGAGGTGAAATAAAACCCAATAAGGAACTTTTAAAAAGAAAAATTCCAGTTAATAACATCATAGTAAAGCTGCTGAAATTCAAAGAAATTAAGGAAAATACAATGTATAGAAACACTTATTTTTTAAAAATATTTTTATTGACTTTAGAGAGAGGAAGGGAGAGACAGAGAGAGTAGAAACATCAATGATGAGAGAGAATCATTGTTTGATTGCCTCCTGCATGTCCCTCACAAGGGATTGAGACTGTAATCTTGGCATGTGCCCTTGACCAGAATCAAACCAGGGACCCTTCAGTCCACAGGCTGATGTTCTATCCACTGAGCCAAACCAGCTAATGAAATGCTTATTTTTTTTATTAAGACACAGAAAATGTAAGATTTTAAATATATAATGGATATTATGCAAATATTAGTCAAAATAAATATTTGAATATGTACAGATATTTGAGAATAGGCTCTAAGTTAAGAAAATTCTAGTGTTGGAGAAGGCTTAAGTGTTCTTATATTTTATAATGTAAAATACCTACAACAATGTCAAATATGTAGTAGGTTTTTAATACTTAGTGGGGCTAAAGTAGGCTTACCGCTGTTTGTATAGACGATAATATAATAACTAATCAATAAAACAAGAATAAGTTCTGTTTTGCATACTCACAACTGGAAAGCTATTTTGCCCCATCCTATATTTGCTATATCTATGTCAAAATATATCATATAAACTGAAGTAAAAATCATCTATCTTTGTGGGTCTAATCAATTTATTTCATTCAAAAAGTAACTAACAACATAATTGTGGTGAAAATTCTCACTTTAACTTTTAAATGTAGCCTAAAGTAATCCACAGTACCAAGAACAGAAATATTCTTACATAGATAGTAAAATGTTATTTATAATTGACCTTAAATCAAAGTCATATAAACAATATTAATAACTGGTAATATTGGTTGAAGTAAACAAATTTTGTAGTTTTAATATAGCCATACATTAGAGAACTATAAAGCAATAAAGGAAAATGTGCCATGTAGAGCTACATATGTCTATGTTAAAAAGTGACAATGTATGTTAGATAAAAAAGCACATTTGCAGAGAAATATTCATAGTATGATCATGCGTATCTAAAACACATTTGCAATTTGTATGTATGGTCTGGACCTATATATAGATTGCACGTGCATATGGAAGGATACATAAAATATATTGCATTTAGCTCTGAGTAGTTGGTATGGGAAATTCCTTGGGATTGGTGAAGAACAAAGCATTATTTTTCTTCTTATTCCCTATGAATCTTTGTGTAATTTTGACTTGTTTTGTATTTGTGTGTGTGTGTCTGTGTTTCAAATAACAGTCTATTCTATTTTCATAGAAAATTAGAAACTTGTTCACTTTTAAAATATCACCAAAACACACACACACACACACACACACACACACACACGTGTAGTAAGGTGTTCCCCAACATTTATATTACTAGTATTAGTATAATTTTTCTATTTTAATGATTGGCTTGCCCATTTGGATAGATTGGCAAGCAAAGCATATGCCACTATTTCCTATTGCATTATGAATTAAAACTGTACTTTGCCAAAATCGCCAGATGGCCACGAAGTACCAATTGCCCATATTGACTATGGTGCCACATTTCAAGGTTGGAATGAGGCATAAATATGGTACAAAGTATCATCAATGCCAGAAAAGACTGTTAGAAGACATTGGTCAATGTGAATTTCCAGGCATTTCCACCGTCCACCGTCTACATATTACACTGGATATTAAAAAATAATAATAATAATACAGCAGGTTTATGCTTTAGAAGAAACAAGCATCGTTTAACATCTATTCTATGGCTTTCATGAATTGTTCCTTACATGAAATTCACATTTTTTATAACCCTTTTTTGGATACCGAGATCTGCACCAGTCTTCTTTAGGAAACTGTATTTATTTAATCAACTTGGTTTTCCGGTTTCCACCTTACACAAACCATCCAACTTAATTTTTTTAAAAGTTGATAAGAGGACAGGAAATGTCATTGAGTAGCCTCTACTTATACCACTTGTATACATATGCTGAGCCTATATACTGACAGGATCCAGTCAAAATGACAAGTGATATTTTATGCCACTTGTAAGCAGATATCTCTTAAATTTTAAACTGGATAATTTCAGAGCTTTTCCTTTATGAAAAATAGATCAATATTGTAGTAGGTGCTATGGTGTTCTTCCAAGGTGCCCACCAGATGGAGGGCCCCACCCCACCAGCTTGTGGGAATGTTGATGGATGCCAATTTCAATTTAAATCCCTCTCTATGAACTATCTTCAGGCCCCTCACTAGGGCAGCCTGCAGCCCATAACTGTGTGAGCTTTATCATTTGCTTTATCACAAAATATAAAGCAGAATTTATCTTCTCCTATCCACATTGAATAAATTTTAAAATTGATAACAGTCAAGAACAAAATAACTCTTCAAACCGTATAGACACATTTATTGTCTCTTAACCTTAGAATCTGCATATCTCCAGCTGCCTGCTTTATTCATTTTTTTAAAAATTTCTCACCAAGGATACATTTTTGTGTGTGTTATTCTTCTGTTCTTTAAGAGAGAGGAAGGTAGAGAGAGAGAAACATCCATATGAGTGAGAAGTATTGATCAATTGCCTCTGTGACATGCCCCAACCTGAGATGGAACCCAAAACCTACATATGTGCCCTGGCGGGGAATCGAACCTGCAACCTTTTGGTATACAAGATGATGCTCCAACCCACTGAGCCAACAGGCCAGGGCCATGCTTCCTGTTTTAACAGATCATGAACTCAAGTGTAGAACCTGTTGGCAGAGCATATCAATGCTTTCACTCCCCCACCAAAGAATTATGAGAATTTGTAAAGCTTAATTACAAGACATTTTCTACTCAAAGTCTGAAGTAATGCATAATTAAACATAAATTTATCATATTTACTAAAGCTTGCTTTGTTTATAACAAAAAAATAAAGAAGAAAATCTTGGTGACATATTAGAAATCACATCATTTACTGCCTCATGCCCACAAGTAATTTCCAGTAGCATTATTTTCCCAAGAGGATTGAAAAGTGCATGTATATTTCAAAAAATCAAATGGAATTTTATCTATAATTTTGTACAGGGAAACAAAGAGTCCCACATCACTTTAAGTCATTTTAACCTACTTACATTTTATTATTTATGGCATAAAGCCACTTTTGGTTGTGTTCCCTAAGTTGCTAATGTGTTTAACAATAATAACAGCTTTATGTCCAAAATTTTCCCTGTACAAATTCACCTATCATCTTTTTGGAAAATTAATATGAAACTAAGTTCAAGCTAAGTTTTTTAATGAGGTAAATGATCAGCCTCAGGTGTTGATTAACAATGATTGCTTCAGTCATCATGCTCTGGACACGCCTGTACTTTTAATGAGGTATAATAAAACTGCTTCAGTTAATTCTTGTTGCATAAAAACACTCAACACCCTGTGGCTTGTAATAACACTCATTTATTGTTGCTAATGCATGTGCTTGTCACTGGAGGCTTGTTGTTCTAGGCAGAACCTGGCTGGGGCAGCTCAGCTGTGGAGGCTCTGCTGCCCATCACTCTCCTCCTTCTCCTGGGTCCATGGTTGTCTCATAGGGATGTCAAATGTGCAAGCACATTAGTGGAAAGACAGGAAACTTTTTCAGCTCTTGGTTGAATTGGTGCACTGGAACTCAATTGCTCTCATATACCATTGTCTTTAGCAAGTCACATAGCCAAGCCCCATGTCCAGGAACTCTGCTCGCAATGAGAAATGACAAGATTATAGATGCTAAGAGGGGTCAAAATCAGAGTCAAGAATTCACCCATCCACACAAATTATCCTTACTGCTTTATTATGATTTTTGTTTCTTTTATAATGCTATAGAGAAGGCATTTACTGAACCATTGTTAGTTACAAATAACACAACCTTAGGAGTGAAAAGCTTTTTATGAACTAGTTCCTTCTCTTTGTTAAAAATATGAATCACTTGAAAGCCAGATAATAGATATTTATCTTATTTTTTATGACTGAAGTAGAGATTATGAAATGTACAAAAGCGAATTGGAATTCATTGTTCATTCAATAAATACTGTTGAAATCTCCTATGTAATTAACATTCACAAGTATATGAGAATACAAAGAATTACAAAATATACTTTTACATTTGTTTGCTTGTTTGTTTGTTTGTTTATTTATTTATTTATTGAGGCTCAGTGCACAAATTCACGCACCAGTGGGGTCCCGCGACCTGGCCTGTGGGACCAGGCTGAAACCAGCTCTCCAACATCCTCCGAGGGGTCCCAGATTGCAAAAGATGCGCAGGCCAGGCTGTAGGACCCCATCAGAATATGATCAGGGTTGGGGAGGGATGTAGGAAGGCTGCAGAGCATGTCTGGCTCGTCTTATTCAGTCCTGATTGGCCAGACCCCAGCAACAAGCTAACCTATTGGTCAGAGTATCTGCTCCCTGGTGGTCAGTGCACATCACAGTAAGCAGTTGAACAGCCTTAGCATATCATTAGCATATAACACTTTGATTGGTTGAACAGTTGATCAGATGACTGGACATTTAGCATATTGGGCTTCTATTATATAGGATTTGTTAATCCTCACAGGAAGATATTTTTCCCATTGATTTTGAGAGAGAGTGGAAGGGAGGGCAGAGACACAGAGAAACATAGATATGAGGAAGACTTATCAATTGGTTGCCTCCTACACTTGCCCCACCTGGGAGCAGGGGATTGAGTCTGCAACCAAGGTATGTGCCCTCGACCGTAATCAAACCTGGGGTCCAATGATTGAGCAAAACCATTGAGCAAAACCTACTAGGGCAGAGTAGATATTCTTGCTGTCACACATACAACAGCCTAGGGAGGTTCATTTGGCATGAGATATGTGGAGTACAGTTACAGAGAAAGATGGCAACTATGTTGCACTTTAAAACATGATGTAGTTAGAAAAGTAAGTTAAACATTTATCATATTTGGGACTTAGAAATTGTTGGAATATCACAATATTTCTAATATTTCATTACCAATCTAAAGGGAGGTAGGTAATATAGGTGATTACAATAAGTAAGGTGAATGCTCAAAATATTTAACAGCAGTTGCATTGGGAGAAGAGAAAAATGGACTATTTGTGGGGCATATAAGAAGCTAAATCAACATGAATTTTTGACCAGTTAGGAAAGAGATGTGGAGAAGTGGTTTTTTGTCTAAATTTGAATTTTCCTGATGATTGGTGACATTGGCCTCATTTTCATATATACTTTGCCATTTTTATATCTTCATTTTAAAAATGTCCATTTAGATTTTAGCTAATATTTAAATATAGTTATTTAGAGGCGATTGCTATTGTTTTATACAAATCTGTACATACTTTGGATATTAACCCTTCATCAGATATATGGTTTTCAAAATTTTTCTCCCATCCCACAGTTGCTTTCTTAATCTACTGTTTTCTTTGCTGTGCAGAAGCTTTTCCGTCACTTGTTTAATTTTGCTTTTATGCCTGTGCTTTTAGTCATCTTCAAAATAATCATTTAAGAGCAATATCAGGGAATTTTTCCTATGCTTTCTTCTAGAATTTTTATAATTTCAGGTTTATGTTTAAGTTTTTAATGCATGTTGAGTTAATTTTTGTTAAGTGGTGCAAGATGGGGATCCAATTTTATAATTTTGCATGTGGACACCCAGATTTCCCAGCACCATTTATTGTAAATATTTTCCTTCTTCCATTGTGTGGCCATGGCACAGTTGTAAAAGATTAGTAGGGCATATACGTGCGGATTTATTTATAAACTTTCTATTGTCTTCATGAATTGGAAGAATAAATATTATTGAAATGTCCTTATTACTCAGAGTGATTTACATATTTAATGTAATCTCTATTAAAATTACAATGGCATTTTTTTTACACAAATAAAAAAAGAATCTAAAATTTGTATGAAATCACACAAGATTCTGGAAGCCAAAACAATATTTAGAGAAAAAAACAAAGATGGAAGCATCACAGTTTCTGAAATGCTTAGGGTAAATTCTAAACTTTTTAAGGCAATGGATTGCCACAAACTATTTGTGGGACTAGAACATAAAAAGTAATTATTGTTAGAGGTCACATATCTTGTAATTCCTTCTGTTTCTGTTTCTATTAGCTGTCTGGCTTCGTTGACTCTACCTAATTTTCATATTATATTATACTCTGATAAATGATAAGCTTTGGGGCATTCACAGCTATGTCATTCTTCACATACCTTGTGGTGATATCATTTCATTCAAGACTCTAACCAGATACATGCCAAGCCCAGATACTGAGAACAGAATTCTGTTTATTAACAAGTCCTTCCTTACAGGGGAAATGCTTAGTTAAAACCTATTCAAAATGTGTTTGCCATTCAGCAACAAATGAGCTTTAGCTTTGTAAAACAAAATATAGTAATGGCATTATTTCTAAATAATGTGAATTTTCTTTAGGATCCAATCTAATGGGTTTCCTAATTGATTTTGATTGTGATGGCCACACCTGATTAGTCTCCCCTTTACTGTTTTCTGTTTGTTTTTTTTTAAATCACCTACTGCAGCATTATTGTTAAGTCTAGAAAAAAAAATTAATATCAGTATCGTCTAGTTTCAAACTCACGCTTTCATCCTTATACCTCGTGGCACCAGTCCCACAGAGCTGTCTAGGTCCCAGGTCCTGATGTTAGGCTGTTGCCTTGCCCACGTTTCCACACTTAACAGAACAGCAATCTACTTACTGAAGCACCACCAGTAACTTCATTTTCCCTTACCTTGGCTTTTCTAACTATATGGTTGAACTCTGACTTTTTAATATGATATTGTATGAATTTTATCTTCTTTATCTAGTGCCTGATCCATCAACTACTGTATGAGAGGGATTATCTTTCAAAGCTTCTTCCGACCAGCTTCCCAAGGGAAGTCGTTGTACCTTGCTTCCTATTCACAGACTTAAAAGAAAGAAATATTTTCTGCTCTGCTGGAGATTTCAACCATTATCTGAACTTCCTAATGATAAGTGATACTTAGTGAGTGCTTTCTATTTTCCAGGTACCGTTCTTATTATTTTACATGATCTACCCAATTAAATTCCCACAATAGCTCTATATATTTGGCACTGTCTTTCCCCCAATTTTATAGAAGTATCCGAGGCACATAAAAGTTAAATCACTTGCTAAATGTAATGAAGTTAATAGTCAGTGGAACCAGAATTTGAAATGGATTTCACCTTCTTAAATAATGTGTAATGGTGTCATGAGTACATACTACATTCAATTAAACAAAAATATTTTTGGCATCCTTTACTTAAAAATCTTATTAAAATGATACTTCTTGGACTATGGACCTGTGCCTCCTTTTTATTACTTTAAATTGGGCCAATACTCAGTTTTAATGAATGTGCTCTATATCATTTTAATGTTTTTTTGAGATGTGTTTTATATATATATATATATATATATATATATATATTTATATATATATATATATATATATATATATATATATATTTTTTTTTTTCAATTTATCAAGCTAATTTCTTTTTCTTAGCAAAGCTTTCAATTGGAGGTCAGTCAAGCCTTTTGATCAATTCAGTACCATGCCATAGGTACATACTACATTCAATTATACTAGTGTTAGTAAAATGCTATATAAATATCACTCATTTGTATTCCTAACTTAACATTGATGCAAAAACCATTATTTTATCTTCAGTGTTGTTAACATGTATAAAAATCATATTGAAAAGAGCCATGAAGAACTATTTACTGAATCGCTTAAGGATGGAGATGAAGAGCAGTTCAAGTCAGGGACGGGAAGTACAGTTAGTGAAAGAAGAAGTCCAGCTGCAGCCAAATGTGACAGAGGCCTCAGCAGATCCCACAGGACCTTTGTTCCCGGGATGGCTCTTGTGCTTTAAACTTCCACCACAAGCAGATGCAGATGAGGGCTTCCTGGAAGAAGGGAAGATACCAGGACAAGACAGCTCCCTCAAGTGAGGACAATGCCCAGAAAGGAAAGCAGCTCTGATCCACCAGTACCCAAAGCTCTAGACAGCAAGAGGAGTGAGTGCCACAGTGCTGAGGACGGATCTTCAAGGGCAGGATAGCAGTCAAGCCCACACCATTACTGAGGCAATTACATCCCTCTGAGCCCTAATGTGAGCTATTATCGATGTAGCAATGAAAATCTTATTGTTAATAACCTCAGAATCTGAGTATTTTTTGCAGCTGTTGAGTTGGAATTATGTTAATTTTTTTTCACTTACAGGTGCACTGACCTAGGATATTCTAAGATTGTGTGAGGTAAGGTATGGTATAAATACACTGATTAAAATATTAGGAATGAGCAAAGAAAAATATATCAATAACTTATGCACTTTCACTCTTATTTCCACATCTCTCCAAATTTCAAGTTATATTAACGTGAATTATAGTTTTATATATTTTTATTCTTCATATTAGCAAGTTTATTTTTTAATTATCCACACATGTGCAAATTAACTCCTTCATCTTTGCTTCTTTTATTTTACTCTTTTAAAGTGCATTTTAGCTTCCTTTTCATTAAGAATACCTTAAAGGTATTTTAAGACAAATTTTTGAACAGTAAATTCTCTATTATCTTCTGTGTATTTGTTATTATAGCTGTGGTTTGTTAATATGGTTTTTATTGACTTTAGAGAGCAAGAGGAAGGTAGAAGGGATAGAGAGGTAGAAACATGGATGAGAGAGGAACATCATTGATAGACTGCCTCCTGCATACCCCCTAATGGGGATTGAGCCAACCTGGGCATGTGGCCTAACTGGGAATGGAACTCGTGACCTCTTGGATCCTGGGTTGACATTCAACCACTGAGTCACAACAACCGAGCTCTCCTGCTGCCGTTTTAAAAATACTAAGTCTGTATTTTCTTCATCAGCTCTAATGAGACATACTAGTAGAGCTAGAATTTTACGTCCTAATCTCCTGATCTCTTACACAATCTTCCAGAGTTTCTGGCATTTCCCCACTCAACTGCAGTCAGTGAAATTCTGTCGTGGCTGGTTGTGTTTTCATAGGGTTTCAATGACATGTGGAATTTTTGTTCATATTGGTTGGATTACTTCTCTGTGAAAACCTCTTCTAATACGAGCTTCTGGTGAATCATTGGTCAGGAATAAATTTTATATTTAAAAAATGGGTTTTGGAGGGAGAAGTAGATGTTCTCATCCAATGTGGCCCATGTAAATTCAAACTGAAAACACCATGAACTTCAGTGAATTTAAATGATATTGAGACCCAGAGCCAAGGAAGAAAAATATAATTGTTTATATCTTATCCCTGTCTAGTAGAGAGAGTATGTTTTTCTAGCCTAGCATGTCATTAGAGATATGACTTAAGGGTAAATATCTAATGGCAATTTGCTGCTTTACAACTAATCAAGAATTCCTTAATTTTGAACTTTTAAAAATGTATTATTATTTTTTAAAGATATTACTATTCATGTGTTCTGCCATACTTACAGAACTGAAGATTAACCTGGTCAGTTTCTCATATAGTTATAGCTAACTAAATAAGAATGTGTCCTTTATAAACTTTGCTAAAGTTAATAAAAATATATCAGAACTTTCTCTTATTCTGCATACAACCAAACTGCTATAAGACTATATTTTGAAATAAAGTCTTATTTGGATTTAGAAATTGAAAATATTATGAATTTAATCTGTATAATTAATTCACAAAAACATTTCCTTGTTATCTGAAAGATTAAGCAATGGTCTCTTTTTATTATAAGAATTTGCTGACTGTTTACACTTTGTAGAACTATATCCTCATTAAGCTTGTAGTAATAACTTTTTTAAAAAGCTATGAATTTTATTTTATGGAGAAATAAAATTTCTGGAATCAACTTCAGGTTATAATGATTTGTGCAAGCATTACTGCACTGTACAAGCATGACAGAATTAATAAATAGAGTGGTTGTGGTTCCAGTCCAAATACCAATCACTAACACAACTGATATATTGATTACTTACTGTGTGTCAGGAACTATGCATTGCATGAGTATGCAGACATAAGAAACCCAAAGCTAACCCCTAAACTCATAGAACATTACATTTTAGATTTTTTAATTTAATACAAAAACCATTCACTTTCCCCGAATCAAGATGAGAATACAATTTTTTAAGTAGTATTTGTAACTCCATCAGAGAGAATGCATTCAGACTAAAGTTCTGATCCTTTAGTTACACAGAAACTGTGTCCAAGATTGTTAAATGCCCTCTGTCGAATGCTGTGTGAAAATGTCCTGTCACTCCTGGAATGCAAAGTAAACTAGAATTTTACAAGTTTGCTTCTCTGACCCCTCTTTACAGGACTGAAGACAGCTATTGACATTGAATTTATAAGCTTTCTATATTTATTTTTGGTGCTGTGAAAGAGGAAGGATAAAAAGAAGAAAAGGAGAGAGGGAGGGGGGATGAAGAGGTTCATTATTTTATGGATTCTGCACTCACTTTATTCAAAATAAAGTAATCCAGACAGTTAGCTAAAACCATTAAATAAAGAAAGACCATAGTTGTTTTGAGGGGGAAAAAAATACATATTTACTAAAGAAAGAAACTAGCAAAGAATCTGAGAATAGGGGATTAGATCTTGATTCTTTATCCATATATATGTTTTATAACTAGCAGTTCCAGAGAGAAAGTCTAATTATTTACTACAGCTTATTAACTTTCAAAACCATCATTCACATTATAGTCATAGAGCCCAGGTTACCCAAATGATGTAAGTTTTATTGTAGTTGTTTATTTTGCTTTTGTCTTTTTAAACTTAAATTTATCGGTGACATTTGTTAATAACATTAAATAGGTTTCACGTGTGCAATTCTATGATACATAATCTGTAATTGCATGTTGTTCTGAACCATGTGGGGAATTGTTATAAATACATTATCCATTGCACTGTTTCCAGTACATTAGAAGCAACCACATTCTACTGTTATACTTCTAACACACAGAAGAGGGCTCTAGTAGTATTGACTATAGAATTGAACATTGCATTAGCAATTTGAGCAAATATAAAAACAGACAATTATTGAACACAATATTGTAAAATCAAAATAAAATAAGAAATAAAAGTGGTAGTTATTATTTGACTTGCAAAGTGTTTTTCCCCCAAAATGTAGTTCAGTGTTCTGTTTATTTTTGTTTTTTCTTCTTTTAAAAATAATTACATTAAACCTCGCCTGGTCAGGTTTGTTTCTTTGCTAGTATTATTATGTGAACATTATATAGATCTGGAAATTCATGATGAGAGAGGCTATTGATTCTTTCCTAAATCATTTTAGCAATAAGACCTTCAAGAGCATCACAGTTACAGTATAAATAAGAAATAATATTGCTCTTAAAGCAAATGGGATTATAGTTTGTAAATGAAACATAATTATTGAAAAGTTGATAAGTATAAGGCACAGGGCCAATCACTGAAGTACTACTATTGTGCATAAAATGCAGTGTCTTCTCTCATTAGCCTAATGTAAAAGGAAAAATAATTATGTAGGATAGGATAAAGTTAGTATAAATAAAAGAGGTAAAACTTAAGCAAGGTGTTAGAACAGCTCAAATGAGAAGTCTTATAAATTGGTGCATGAATGATGTTAATAAGAGCCAGGAGCATTTTAGGCAGAGCACAAAGCTCCACCAAGCACAGGATTAGTGCAAAACAGAGAATATAAAGGGAGCTGTAGGTGCTGAACTGGACAGAGAAGTGGGTTTCAGAAAGGTAGTAACAATGAAATAAGTTTTGTGAGTCAAAGTGTATTAATTTCATCAAAAAGCTATAAAAGGTGTGATGGGTAGTTTTACTTAAAATCGGGTAAGCTTCACCCAGCCAGACTGGTTCAGTGGCTGAACTTAGACCTATGAACCAGGAGGTCACAGTTTGATCTCCGTCAGGACATATGCCTGTGTTGCAGGCTCAATCCCCAGTGTGGGAGGTGTAAGAGGCAGACAATAAATGATTCTCTCTCATCATTGATGTCTCTGTCTCTCTTTCCCTCTCCCTTTCTCCTCTGAAATCAACAAAAATACATTTTTTAAAGTAAAATAAATAAAATCAGGTAAGCTTCAATATGGCCCCTACTAAAACCAGAAGACTCATATGCCAACTATCTTAGTCATCAGGTGGCCATGGATTCAAATATCCACATATCTAAATTCACTATATAATGTTAGCATTATATGTGTAAGAATTGCTGCTAGCGTATACAAATAATTCCATTGGATCTTATATTGTTTAAATACTTTTGCTTTGCTGTAATGTCATGATGTCATACAATAAACCTCATGTACATTAAAGGAGTTCCCATGGACAGATTCAGGATAGAGGGTATTAAAGGGGGGAGAGGGGAACACCTATAATACTTTAAAAAATAAAGATATTTTAAAAAAAATTTCCATTATGTTTTTCCCAAAGTACATGATGAATTCCTAGTAAAAAATAAATAAATAAATAACATAAAATAAAAGCTCTCTCTGTATGAAGTGTTGACTGTTTTAACAAGAAACGTCCATGGAACTTTTAGTCCATTTAAATTTATTATAATTACTAACATATTTTATAAAACTAATTGCACTGTGCTTTTAGCAAATCAAGTATGTTATTTATCACTGGGGATAGATTTTTCAAATTAGTCATCCCCAATATCCATGAGACACAATATTTTATATATTTTAATTAAAGTGACATCACACAGCAAGTTTTTGGTTCTGTTTGTTTTTTCTCCATAGCTTAGGCCTTATAAATGGACTGCCTCTCTGTACTACAAACAGTTGGGTTAATATTCTTCAAAGGTTTACTTATATTTCTGTGTATGGACAAAGAAAATGATTGCAGTATAACATGGTATTTAAGAAGATAGAATTTTTCATGCTATCCTTTAAAGAGAAATAATATAAAAATAACCCAACCCACTTCTAACCTCAGTTTGCATATTAAATATGAACTTTCCTGATTACTACTTAAGTTTCAAGTTTACAGTCAAAGTAGTAAACACAGAAACATTTTAGTGATTTGATTTTTTAATATAATATATTTTATTGATATTTTACAGAGAGGAAGAGAGAGGGATAGAGAGTTAGAAACATCGATGAGAGAAAGACATCGATCAGCTGCCTCTTGCACACCCCCTACTGGGGATGTGCCCGCAACCAAGGTACATGGCCTGGAATCAAACCTGGGACCTTTCAGTCTGCAGGCTGATGCTCTATCCACTGAGCCAAACCAGTTTCGGCTAGTGATTTGATTGAATTAAATTTTTCATTTCTGAAATATTTAAAATATGCAAAGAAAAGGAGATGAACAAACTGCTAGGGTGGAATTTACCAAGCTTATTTCTTTGTTCCACTTTTGAAATGATTTAGAAACAACTGTGCAAGGATTCCTGGTCTATAAATATGCTTTATGACAGATGAATAAGCATAGATTTTGTAGTTGGCATGACTGCTACTTTAATAAGCTTTCCCAGTGGTAGGCTTTTATAATCTGGAGTAAAGTAAAACATTGAGAAAATCTATAATAAGGTTATATCTGGGGAAGGTGATACTGACAAAAGCAACATAGTAAGATCAATTTGTAATGACCATGAAAATTTGGCCCCTAAGTCCTCACAAAACTGATTGATGGTACTAGCAAATGGCTCCAGGGGTCCACCCCATATATCTAGGGTGCTCCCCCCAAAAAAAAATATGTATACACACTTTAATAGCTAATAGTTCAATTTGGAAAATAAAATGCGTTTTAATAAACACTGTCTTTATAATTATTCAAAGTGTGCATATACATATTTTGGAGATACCCTATTTATTTTGTAACTCTTGGAAACAAAAACACAAACAATAGAACAGGACAGGTTTACATGATAGCAACACGATTAGGAAAGTGTCACCTTAGGAGGATGTCTCAGTGGATAGAGTGCCAGCCTGAAGACAGAAGGGTCCTGAGTTTGATTCCATTCAAGGACACATACATCAGTTGCAGGCTTCTTCCAGGCCCAGGCCCTGGTTGGGGCTCCTACAGGGGGCAACATGGATGTGTTTCTCTCACATAGATATTTCTCTCTGTTTTTCCTTCTCTCTTCAGTCTCTTTCAATATCAGTGGAAAAATATACTTGGGTGAGGATTGAAAAAAAAAATTAGAAAAGTATCAAGAAGAGGATGTTCTTAAAAATCAACCTATTCCCTTTAAGTATATACCTTTCTTGTTTTGTTTTGTTTTTAATAATAGGAAACCAGACACTTGTTTATATAAATTTCAGTGAATTCTTTATTGAGGGTAAAACAGTGAAACACCTCCTTTTCCCTACAAGTTCTAGTTAGAAAAATAAGTTTCCATCAAATAGTTGTCATTTGTTGTTAAGATAACCAACATTGGGCAAATTTCCTAGGTCTATCACATTGTATTATATAGTTGTGTCTCATAAGCATAGACAGCTAGATAATCACCAGTGGCCACCGCCCACTTTGCTTCCAGCGCACAGAGATAGCCTGAGACCTTCAGATCCCTCCCAGTGGCCTTCTCTTGAGCAGGGCCTCATATTATTCTTAGGTCCCCTCAAAGTCCAAAGAATCAATTCTGTGTGTGTTTTCCCAGAAGTTTCCTGAGCTCTGAGAAAATAATTGTGAAATTAAAATAGACTTGAAATTAAGTTTAAAAAAATAGAAAAACATCAAAACCTTTTCTTTTTTCATAGATTTCGTATGTACATTGAAACTCTCCCATCTTTGGTCTCCTTTTTGTTCTGGAGTCATATTAAAATAACTGACTGGTCTAAAGTAACAAGGAAAGAGGCCTTGAACTTCCAAAATATTAGAGTATAAAAAGAAAGAAATATAATATAGAATAACTATGGATAAATTTAGTCTCATTCTGTGGGGTGACTAATACTAGTATCATTATTATCTCATTTGAATATCACAAAGTTAATTTATTAACACGATTTTTTATATTATCGTTAGTTATAAAAGAGCACATAGGTAAATATTTGTACATTGAACATGCTTATGTTTCATTTATTAGAAAAATTAGTCGTAGGTAAGTATTAAATTTGTATCTACTACTAAATTTATATCAAGAAATATTTACCCTTGGAAATACATGTGCAAGATATCAACTTGATTGCATTAATGCTCAACAATTAATGCCTACATTTAAGATAAGTTCCAGTTTGGACAAAATTTTGTGTTAGAGAATTGAATTTCTTCCTAAAAATAATTTCATTTTTAGGTAAGAAAACGTTTGAGTTTATGTTCATTATCTCAGCATTGGCTAAAGAAAGTGTTTCTACAAATCCAATTTTTCTGTCAGAGATGCATTCTGAGTTTTCCAAATTCTGGGAGACTACACTTCTGCCTTTTCAATGATCTGGAATGTATAGAAAACTATAATACTTTACATTGGAGTTTATTAGAAAGATTTGGGGAAATGGGACAATGTACTGGGGTCTGGTATAATTAAATTTTTACATTATATGTTATAGTGAAATAAAATACACAGTATTGATGGATGTACTAAATATTGAATATGGGTATGAGTTTTAAATAAGTAATAGTTATAAAACAGCTCCCCCCCCCTCCCATTAACACTCATTTTACATATCAGCTTTTATACTATATATGGCCACATGTAGTTTTGGCCATTAATTTTAATGTATCTTCAAATTTTGGGTATCAAAACACTATCTCATTTTTTTAGCATGAATAAGTAAAAAAAATAACTCATCTTTATATAATTTTCAAATTTTTTCAACAGATAACATTAAAGTACTTAATACTTTCATTTTTGTTCAATGAACTACCACTTTTTAATTCCTTTCAAGTGAATTTCAAATTCAAGTGAATTTGAATCGACTGATTGCATTTATCAAATCTATCTGAATGCATTAGTATCAAGAATTTCCGAATAGTAGAAGCCAATTTGCAGCACACCTCTCTTGGCAGAGTTAGTGTCCCTGAAGTTTGTCTGAAACAGACATCAGTTCCAGAAACATAAGACTTCTGCCTGAAACTGAATCAGATAGGATTCCCACTAGTGCCCAAATTTCTTGGACTATGTCATTCTCCCTGGTTCCTGGAACATGAGCCCTTCTGTTAACTCCAGGGATCATTTGTCTAAGATATCCTTGAAATAAATGTGTTAAGGCCCTGAATACCAAATCTAGTTCACAGCCTTCCTAATCCCTGGGCTCATGCTACACTGTCAGATTATATTCTTCCAGAGCCACAGGCTGAGGACCTCCCTCAAGGTCACTTGTACCTGAAGGCAGCCTACTTAGGGGATACCTGTTACCCCAGAACTTGCCGGGTTTTCTTCAGATGGCTTGGATATATAGTCTATGTAACACTGTCATATCAGCAAAAGTAAAGATGAATTTCTTATTGAACAATTGTTGACTTTTTGAAGAGACAATAATCGTATTTTAAAACGTATACCTCTGCCTGGCCGGCCTGGCTCAGTGGTTGAGCATCGTTCTATGAGCCAGGAGGTCACTGTTAAATCCCAGTTAGGGCACATGCCTGGGTTATAGGCTCCATGCCCAGTGTTGGCCATGCACAAGGCAGCCGATCAATGATTCTCTCTCATCACTTGATGTTTGTAGCTGTTTCTCTCTCTCTCTCTTCCACTCTCCCTTTCTCTCTGAAATCAATAACAATATATTTGAAAAAAATAAAATGTATACCTCTTGCATCTAATGATTGTTTTGTTTCAATAGGAGCTTAGTATCCTCTCTAAACACTATAAATTAGATATTTATTAGCTCTGTCTTACAAAAGGGGAAACCAAGAAACAAAAAACTTAAGAAACTTGCCCAAGAAAAGAGAGCTAGGAAATGCCTTGGGTTCCCTGGTGTCAGGATTTGTATCCATGGAGTCTAACTTCTGCCTCTTTATGTCAAAGGAAAAGAGAGGGAGGAAACCTGTTAATGAGAACTGATTCAGGATACTCCACAAGGACCACAGAGGAGGAAACATATACAAGGTATTTCTGCTTCTCATCACAGCCCAGCCTTAGCCCTGGTTGTTTTACAAAAAAACAAAAACAAATATATATATTCACAATTTGCCTCATTTTGCTTAAAAGCATTTATCATCATTCCCCTATTGTTGCTTTCCTTTGGCCTTCCTCAAATCTCTGTCACCCTAGTGCCCAACAAGGTTTCTCCTTTCTCAATATCAACTGGAAGCCTAATTAAGGCACTTTTATGAGACTGACAGGATGCCTACTGCACTAAGGAGGCAGCTTAATTAAGGCACTTTTATTCATAAGCCTTGATCAACCTTTTGAGTAGGTAAACTGGGTATCATCCACAAACAGTGCTACTGGGCTGAATAGATTGAGCGGACCTTTGGCCTGGGACCCTTCACCTCTTATGCAGTGCATAACAAAGATGTGTAGGCCTATAGCTGATTATGTGTAGGCATATGTTAATCATTTGCTATCCGATCCATTTGCAGTTTCTTCCTCATTCTTCATTATTATGAGGAGCTTAATGATTTAGCTCAAAAGTTTTAGAGTTGACAAGTTAAGTAAATGATATATTAAATCAAACTTTCTTGTAGCTCAGATGATCTGCTAAATGTGCAAACACCCAGTGTTTCCTAGACTAGACATTAATCCTGCTTAATATATCAAAATTACATATTTAACATTCTGTTCTGATTTACTGTCTCTTCCCTAACAAGGAGATTAAAGAGCCTTCTTATGCTTACGATTGAATAATGTCATAGTTACAAATGAGAGGAACATCCCTGCCTTCTGGATTCTTATTTCAATTGCAAGATAACATTGGAGAGATAGAAATATATTGATTACATAAGAAACTTACTTGGAAGCACAAATAAATTACATGCATAGATGTAATTATTCCTTAATTTTATTATTACTATCTTTAGATTTAAAAATTTTAAATTAAATTTATTGGGGTGACATTGAGTAACGTGATCATACTCAGGTATGGGTTTCTGTGTTACAAGATCTGTACAAGGCACTGTGTTTAATTTTAATCTCAATGCAAAAAATAAAAATAAAAAGATTATCTGTTAATAAAATGCTTAAATGACAATGTCAGGAATAAATGCATTTTTGAATTTAAATTTCAGAGCTATAGTGGAAAGGTAATATAATTAGGAAATACTACCAGATCTCTCATCTTCTTATCTTAATACAGAATTGCTTGAATATCAATTTCTGAATAGATAGTAAAACATTTTAAAAAATCAAAGTATTACTGAAAAATTAGGTACTCTCATCTTCATTAATTAACATTAAATAACATTCACTGTGAACAGAAACCAAATTTATCATTCTAATGGGAAGTCAATAACCTAGAAAACATTCAATGAGTAGATAGATACATTATATGAGAGCTAAGTGAGGTTTTTTAATTGTGGTAAGAACACATGAGATCTGACCTTTTCACAAAATTTTAAGTTCACAATGCTGTATTTTTCATTAAAGCTCTATAACAGATCCCTAGAACTTATTCATCTTGTGTAATTGAAACTTTGTACCCATTGAGCAGTAACTCTCTCTTCTCACCACCTTTCTACCCTTGGCCCCTGGCAACTACCATTCAGCCATCTGAGTCTATCAATCTGACTTTTTTAGAAGCCTCAGAGAAATCAAGCCATGCAGTATTTGTCCTTGTGTGACTAGCTTGTTTTACTTAGCATAATGTCTTCCAGATTCATCCACATTGTCACTTATGGCAGAGTTTCCTTCATTTTTAAGTTTGGATAATATCCCATTGTGTATTTTAAAGGAGGCTTAAAATTTTGAAATATAATTGGAATGTACAAGCACTAAACTAAAACTACTTCCTATTTTGTTTCTATCATTAGTATTTTGTTTTGCATACAGTTGGATACCTGTGATATATCTTCAAATAAATGGATTAAAAATGTAGTGTACAGTAATTCCTCATTCATCCCCCGGAATACATTCCAGTGAATGCCTAAAATGATGGATAGTACTGAATCCTACATGCTGTGTTTTTTCCTATACATACATTCCTTTTCACTTAAAGAAATTTATGATTTCCATTTGTCGTATTTGAATTGCAAGTATCACTACTCTCATTCTTTGTAAGGTAAAATAACTGTTACTTGAACTCTAGCACTGAGATTCTGCAAATGTCAATCTGACAACAGAGGCAGCAACTAAATGACTAAAGGGACAGAGGGTATGAGGATGGAGACTCTGGACAAAGAGGATGATTCACACCCCACAGGGGATGGACCCGAACTGCATGAGGTTTTGAGGCACTTTTCAGAATTGCACACAATTTAAAATGCATGAAATGTTTATTTCTAAATTTTCTATTTAATATTTTAGCACCACAGTTGACCATGATTAACAAAAATGATGGTTAACAAAAATCATGGGTAATGTGACACAAGGGTACTCAGCAGAATTCAAAGCCCTCTGTGGCCATGGTCAGGTGAAATCAGGTCTGCGTGTATGTGTGTCAGTGTGTGTCTTCTTCAGCCACTTTCAACTGAACAGATACTAGCAAAAGGGTTGGATTTAATCAGGATTAAGTATTTTCCATGTAAGAGCAAAAGCAAGAAATGGATACCAGAGTTGACAAAATTTTAAAGGGAGAGGTCCTGTGGTTTCCATGATATTTGATCTTTGAAAGACTAGAAATCAGTACATGGGGACGGGTTTGCAAAAGTGAGTTGAAAGCCAGAGAGGGGGTAGTTTGTATCTGCTCACAAATCGAATGTGAAGGTTCCCTGGACAACCAATATGAAGTTGAAATTGATCCCCAGAAATCTTTATTCTACCCAATAATTTATTTTTCTTTCTCAATAATGTTTATTACTGATTTACTACCATAAGTAATATCTATCTTTCTATCTATCTATCTATCTATCTATCTATCTATCTATCTATCTATCAGTGTGTGTGTATATATATATATATATATATATATATATATATATATATATATATATATATTTCATACATCCAGGGTCCATAACAAGGCTCCACCAAACAGGAAGTCAGTGCTGGGTTCCTGTGGGGACCCAGCACTGACTACAGTTGGTGCCATCACAGTGACCTAGCACTGACTGCAGAGGGGGCTGTGGAGCAGGCCCAGAGACAGGTTTGCAGAGTCAGAGTCTGATCCCCAGACTCTGTGGCAGCTGTTTATCAGCCCTTGTCTCTCTTTCTCTCTCTTAGTTTTGCCAGCAGCCAGGCCTTCCTTGGGCCTCCTGTGGGGGAGGGGGTGCTGAACTTCTTTGATCAGGCCCAGAGATAGGCCTGGAGATGCTGACTGGCATAGAAACCAACCAATCAGAACCTAATCTGGGTAAACTGCAAAGGCAGAACCTAAGATGGGGGCTGAGGAGGGGTTTTAAGGGCAACAGCTGTCTGATGTAAGGTGTAAGAAAGTGGTTCAATTTTTTCATGATTGGTTTGATAGTACAGTGCATATGGGGTTATGTGTTTTTGTCTGCCGAGAGCATCTCTTCTTGCTGAAAAAGGCTTTTGCCCCCCATGTAAGCAATCCTATCCTATATAATCTATCTATACTACTAAAAGGGTAATATGTTAATTGTACTGGGTCGATCGGCCATCTTCCAGACGTCCAACTTCCTTCCAGAAAAAGCCATAGTGGTGGGAGCCAAGGCAGAGGCAGTTAGGGGTGACATCAGGCCAGTAGGAGAGGGCCATTAGGGGTGAGATCAGGCCAGAAGGGGAGGGTAGTTAGGCGTGATTAGGCAGACAGAGGCAGTTGAGGGTGAGGTCAGGCTGGCAGGGGAGGATAGTTAGGGGCAATCAGGCAGGCAGGTAAAGGCAGTTGGGGGTAAATAGGACAGCAAGCAGGTGATATAGCTGAGTCGTTAGAAGCCAGCCATCCCAGATTGCACGAGGTATGTCCAATTGGAGGGGGTGCAGGCTGGGCTGAAAGCCTTCCCTAACCCTATCTCTCCCACTCCCCCCGCAGAAATTTTGTGGACCAGGACCCTAGTTTTTTTTTTTTATAAACTCGGTAAGTAATTTTTATAATCTCAATCTCAATTCCTTTACTCCCTAGAAATACAAATAGGATTTTTTTTTTTTTACTCCCTCCCACCAACAATGCTCTGTTCAAGAGCTCCAATATTAGAATGCTGTGCTATAATTATGCTACCTTTCATAACATTAGCTCATAGAAGTAATGGTTACATTTCTCCTCTAATATGAGAAGCTGTGATTTGAATTGTTGAGTTTATTAAACTGAGAACTGAATATAAATTCCATCTTCTCCCTAATCTAATGCTAATCAGGCATTTCTTTAGAGTTATGGCAAAGGTTGAGGCTAAAAGAAGAAAAAGGCAATTGAGACTAGCCTTAAGGAGCTTGGAGATTGTGAAGTTCCTTTAGAAGTCAGGATATGACTGTTTTTTGTCACTGGAGATATTTCCTAATTATGTTTACAAATAATGTGGGTGCCCGCTTTGTTTTCATCAAATTGTGTTTCTTCAGCAGTTCCTTATAGAAGAGAATATCCCTATGTAAGGACAGTGAAATAATAGATATAATTATTTTTCTGAGCATTTATTCTCAGTTTTATTATCTTGC
This sequence comes from Pipistrellus kuhlii, assembly GCF_014108245.1. Classification (NCBI taxonomy): domain Eukaryota; kingdom Metazoa; phylum Chordata; class Mammalia; order Chiroptera; family Vespertilionidae; genus Pipistrellus; species Pipistrellus kuhlii. Next base: position 17,932,815 of record NW_023425540.1, on the reverse strand, counting down.
CTTTTTTTTTAATTTAGTTGCAATCAAATTATTGCCTCATAAAACAGGACAGTGGTACTATTACTGTTATTTTATAGTGTCTACAGACTGATATCCTATCATATCAGTCCTTGAATTTCAGTATTTGTTAAAGTCAAAAACAAATATGTGTATATTTTTAAACTGAGGAGTAGAGTGGAGGAAGAAATACTAAGCAACATAGGAAATTCCTTATCACCTTGACTTCATTACATTGTAATGTAAAAAGAGAAATTTCAAACTTAAATTGTTGTGGCTAGTTTTGATATTCAAAAAGGTAAAATAAAATTCAATAATCAGGTTCACTTAACATGATCAAAATTTAGGAATCTCTTGGCACTCAAAGCTCTATTATTTTAAATTGAAATGGAAAATATCATTATTCTCAACACCAACTTTTTTGTATTTGTGGATATTAGAAGTTGAATCACAGATACCTGAATTTTATGTGATTGTTTCAAAGCAAATCTGAAATAAACTTGATTAAATTCATAGAATACATGAAGTTCCTGAAGTACTCTATTGTATTTCGGGATTTTCAACATGACTGTTGGGATATTGTGATTTATAATAAGAAATTCACATTTTGAGTTCCTTCAGTTTCTGGTAGAGAGCTCCTAAAAACCTTGGAATTTTCCTAGTGCTAGGAATGATTTAAACTTCTTCTGTTGTGTTAATTAGGTGGAAGTTGACCCCACCTAAGGGTGTAGCTGGTTGTCAGAAGAACTGACAATGTGATTAGGGGATTGTCATTTTCAGTTCTATTGCCTACCATACCAGGTGGAGAGGGTTTGAGGTTGAATCAATTGCCACTGGCCAATGATTTTATCAACATGTAATGAAAGTTTCATAAGTACCCCTAATTATGGGGTGTAGAGGGCTTCTGTGTTGGTGAACATGTAGCAATTTAGAAAGAATGGTGTGTGTTCCTGGAGAAGGTGAAAGTTCTGTGACCTTTACCCATACCTGGCCCTATTCATCTGTTCATTCTTGGCTGTGTGAAAGGAAAGAGCCACACGCTAACCTGACACGCTCAGGGGAGGCCTGTGTGGCAGTCTTGCAAACTCAGAGACCTAAAATAACCACAAAAGATGGTTTGAAAATAAATATCTAACTACAAATAGGTTATAGTGGGTACTCATGTCCCAGATATTGCACCTGACAAAGGTCAACTAAGATCTTCTTTACTGAGCCCATCTGCTTTCCTGCCTCTAAGATAACTTATCTGTGAGATGTGTGGGTAACTTGTAACTTCCTTTTTACCCTGACCCCTAAGGGCACAACAAATGGCCTGAAGACATTCCCTCATTGTTAATTGTTATCAAGTTAATTGTCAACTGTTAATTATGTTAAAGTATCCTGTATCCATCTGTGTAAAAGAAGCTCATGTCCATCATTTCACCTTGTACCCTATCCCAGAGATTTTCCCGCTTTGCTCTGCCCCACCTCCCTAATCTAATGCCAATGAATTTCATGTAACTCACCTACGTTCCTTTCCTTTGATTGCAATGTATAAATATAGAAATGTAATCCGCCATTCTCTGGAGCATTATCTCAATCCGTTGAGGTTCTGCTTCCCAGCACGTGTCGACAGTTTGGCTCAAATAAACTCAATAAAATTCTTTACAGGTTTCAATGTTTTTTTGTGTTTTTTTTTTCGTTAACAACTCTAAGTCACATCCCTTTACAATAAGATGATAACTTAGGTGACATCTTTCCTTGACTTCTATGAGCAGTTGTAGCAAAGTAATCAAACCCAAGGAGCAGGTCATGAGAACACCTGATGTATAGCCGTTTGGTCAGAAGTAAAAATAAAAACTTGGCTTTTGACATCTGAGGAGTGGGTTCTTGGAACTTCCAATATAGAGCCATTATTCAAAAGATCACGTCGATGGGAAAATAATACATTTGGGGAGGGGGGGTAGGGCTAGCTATCTGAATCTATGCCAGTAACCTAATGTACATTCTTGACAGCCTATACCAGTCATTAAGTCACTGCCTCTTTCTCCACCATCTAGTCCAACAAGACCTGTTTTCCTAATTACTCCCAATTTACAAAGGGGCCATAAGCAAAGAATGTAACAGCTTAGCTACAGGGGAGGTCACTGGCACCAACCAGACCAAACATTTAGATACAATCTAACTTCCCCGTTCTATCTGACTCAGAAGGAGCTGTGCAAACCCACCACAAAAGCTTGGTAGTTAGGAAACAGATCAAAAACAAAGACTCCAAAAGGTATAAAGAGAAAGATATAAACAGATAAAAGACAAAGAAACCAAAGGGTAGAAAGATAAGGGCTTTGGCTTACTCAGAATATGGAGAACTGAACCCCTGAGTCACTGTACTAGTACATGTGAAACATCTGAAAATAAATGTGTTGTTTTTGTTTTGTTTGTTTTGTTTTCTGTAGCTCAGAGTACTCCTATGTGTGTATTTTCCACTCATAAATTCTGTAACAATGTGATAACCTGGACTTTTATTTGGTTACTGAAGTGGGAGAGGAGGCAATCTTGTAGGGCTGAGCCCTCAACCTGTTGAATTTTATGTTGTCTCTGGGTAAATGGTCAGAACTGAGTTGAAATCTAGGACATCTGTTCGTGTCCAGAGCAATGCTTGGGGGTGTGTGTGGAACCCCAATTCCCCCACTGCACACATTCACATTGAAAATTGGGTCTCAGAACATAAATAACTATATATTAAATAATCTAGCTATATGAGCATGTAAATTACCTAGACTTTTTGCATCATATTCTAGTTGTATTGATAGAGGAATTTAATGAAATATGCATATCAACAGTCATATTATCTTAAGCACAAGCAAGATCTATCTTCAAATCCTTCTCATAAGTGTTTTATGTACATATATGTAAATAGTGGGAGATAACTATTTTAATACGTGAATTATTTGCTAGAATAGCAATCACTTAGGTATTTAAAGAATGTATATTAGCAACTCCTTTGGATTTATTGTGATTTGCAGTGGGAGCCTGAAGGCAGCATATGAAAAATGTTAGTGTTTTATTTTCGGCATGTTTAAATTTTTAAAAATTCAATAATGTTTGCATAATTTTGTACTATTTCTTTATGTATCTGAATGTTAAAGAGTCCCATGCTGTTATCACCAGCTAGCTTAGATGACATACTTAAGATAGAGAATAACATAAATGCATGTCTTAGTCATGGTAAGCTGCCATAACAAAATGCCACACACTGGGTGCGTTGAACAATAGACATTTACTTTCTCACAATTCTTTGAGAACAGGATGCCAGCACTATCAGTTGTTGGTGAGAAATCTCTTTCTGACTTGCAGATAGCTGCCTGCTTTCTGCAATCTCTCCTGGTTTTTCCTTGGTGCTTGACAGGTAGAGAGAGAATGAGCTCTCTATTGAGACACTAGTCCTATTAGATCGGGACCCTCTTCATTAAACCTTAAGTGAATGGAGATCTCACTGCCAAATACAGTCACACATAGGGTCAGGGCATCAAGATATGGATTAGGGCAGGGGGCACAAGCATATACTGTCCATAACAATGCCAGCTCCAATAATTTTGATTATGATGTTAGATACACAGGATTCACGTGGGGAAAAGGCAGGCCATCTGTGGAACATACGGACATTGAATATTATGTAGAGGGCTTCTTCTGTAATTTCAGGAAAACTTTAATTATGCTAATAAATTGCTATTGAAAATATAAACTGTATCATCTGGCTGGTATGGCTCAATGGCTGAATATTGACCTATGACCCAGGAGGTCAGGGTTCGATTCCCAGTCAGGGCACATGTCTGGGTTGCTGGTGGGTTCTATACCCAGTATGGGACATGCAGGAGGTAGCCAATCAATGATTCTCTCTCATCACTGATATTTCTATCTCTTTCCCTCTCATTTCTTCTCTGTAACCAATAAAAATATTAAAAAAATATATAGACTGTATCTGTACGATATTCCACTTTACTCTGTTTAAATAGTATTGGTATATAAGCATATTTTAGCATTAAATAAAAATCATATTTTTATTAACTCAAAAATTCAAAGTTTTTGTATTTACTTAAAAATTTTAAATGATAGGCAAAACTTTCTGATTTATAAATGTGTAATTTATTCCTCCTACAACAATATTCACTTATATTTAGACATGCCTTTGTTTTATTACTGGATAGTATTAGTAAAGAGTGCCTTGCTTCCTTGCTTGCTTAAAAAAAAAAAGACTTGCTTCATCATCACAATTAATGAAATAATATATACATATGCTCTTCTTCAATATCATCTTTCTGATCTACAAAATGATAGATTGAATATAATTATTAATATATTTTTCTCTAAAATATATAATTATGTGATATGTTAGTAAATATATTTGTAATAATGAATAAGAGTTTCTAGTTCTGTACTCCAGATAGGTATAATGATCTGGACACTGTGCTTGTACAATATTATTGAGCTAAGATTGTTCATTTCATAAATAGAGGAAATAATGAGTAACTCGAGGATAGCAGATGCTGATCTTAATATAGTTTCTGGGACATAGTAAAAAGTTAGTACATGTAATTCTATTTGTTATATATGACAGTCCTCTTCTTCATTATAATTGAAATACTGAGTTCTTGCAAGCACAGTTCTCAGCTTGGTTTGTAAACAGGTATGGCTTTATAGCAAATTATGGCTGTGGGTTTTGTGTAGAAAAGGTTATCTCCTTAAAAAGATGATTGTTGTTCATATCCTCTGTCTCACAGGATAAAAGGCAGAGATAGTGAGTCAGTTGGCAATGGAGGCCAGGTTAACACCTTAGGAAGTGGTTTTACACATGGAATATCTATTCCAAGGACTTAGATGTCCTTGAGGAGCAGAACTTTCTACACACTCTGAACCAATGAATGTACTTTGGAAATCACACAAGAAAAATATCCATATGGCAGTGTTCTTTATTAGCAGAGGCTTAACTTACACTCTATAAAGACATTAAATTGATACTGGGAAGCATGAAGAATTTATAACAAAAAAAAACAACAACCAAAAAACAAAAATAAAACCTAAAATAGGTGGCATTGGCTTAGCTTTTGGCATACAGGTAGAATATATAATGCAGGATAGAAAGTTTATCTTCAAATTGTCAATATAGTTGTTAAAAATGGTCACCCATGAGAGCTCAGAAGACAGAGCACATGCTTATGGAACTTGTACCTCTATAAAATATGATTAGATAAACTGAAATTGTTGGTGATCTTTGGCAGATACTAGGAAGTGGTTGATTCAGGCAATAATCAATTGGTTTGCAAGCAGAGATGAAAGGGAATTCATCTCTATTGCAGGAAAATTTCTATGCATATGAATTTAAATTGACTGAAATTTTGGTAATGTTGGCCCTGGAAGTTGGAAAAGCCAAAGCTTCTGAAACCCAAGCAGGGTGATAGGATTGTCATTCAATGTCTTTTTCCAGAGCCTCCAGTTCAAGGCCAGACAGTGGGAGCCAGCTCAGCAGCAAAGAGATCAATGCCTCTGCTGTCGCCTATCACTCCAGGCCTGCTGATTCATTTGGCCTCCCAAGAATTGTTAGCAGATGCGATCTATGACTGGAAATCCTGTGCTGAAAATAAACCGAAACCTCGGAGGGGATTTCTATTCCCAAAGATACAGAAGCCTGCAATCACTAGGCTTAAAGGTTGTTCCATCTATGTACGTCCATGCCCACTTTAGATGGGGCCAAAAAGGTTCATAGATTAGAAAGATCCTTCTAGAGGGGGAAGCCAAAGTCCAGGAGGATACTGGACAAAAGAATTCCTAAAGGATAGAAATAGGGTTGCCAGATGGATATTCATGGACATCTCTCCAGGCTGGACAGGGGGTTGTCACAGTTACTGCCAACTGAGATCCATCTCTGCTATAAAATACCAACTGGAGCATGCTTTCAACACCTCTACCCTTCCCCCACCCTGTTTTCAGTTACCTGGCTCCTTCATGTATTCATATTGAATGGAATAAATAATCTGTCTTTTCATTTATCAACCACCAGCAAATGAAAAGCAATAACTTGACAGGCTTCAAAGTACAGTGCCTCCTCCAAGAACATGGAGGATGAGCTCCATTCAGTAACTAGTAAGTTCCTTGGGAAGCTATTGACAATAGCATATATAGGAACTTGAGTACACTGACCCAAACTCTTTTAAATAATTCCTTTTTCCCCTGCCTTTTGTTCTTTTTTAGTAATACAATTCCCAAGTTTCAAATGAGCACATGGACACACCACACTAGTCCAAGTCTGGTCGTCTCTGCATTGATTTCCAGTGTTAATATAGCAATCTTCTGCTCACTGGGATGACCTACACTACTTTTGTGAATCATCTATGAAAAAAGAAGTTGCTTGCCCTCTATTTTCTTGTTTCTTCCTCTTGAAAGCACCAATAGTAACCTATAATGGATGATGCAGCTTTGACCATGTAAATAAATGAAACACCAGCTGAAACCGGTTTGGCTCAATGGATAGAGCGTCGGCTTGGGGACTGAGAGGTCCCAGGTTCAATTCCGGTCAAGGGCATGTACCTTGGTTGCGGGAATATCCCCAGTAGGGGATATGCAAGAGGCAGTTGATAGATGACTCTCTCTCTCATTGATGTTTCTAACTCTCTTTCTCTCTCCCTTCCTCTCTGTACAAAATCAAAATCAAGAAAAATATATTTTTTTAAAAAAAGTTTAATAAATAAATAAATAAATAAATAAATAATGAAACACCATAAGGTATGTTCAAAGTACCCAAAATTCAACCTGAATTTCAGGGTAACCTCTCAGAATAGAGTCCACCATTCATTCTAGTCTGTTCATTGATCTACCAGGTTTCTTCCTTAAGAATTTTGTAAATCTTCTGTCTTCTACTCATGACTGTTACTTTGGAAAATTCCGACCTTAACATAATTTTCTAGTTTTAATCATGGCATACAGTTTTAACTACATATGTGACATAATTTTTCTTTATTTTTCAAGTGCAAGAAATTTACTAAGATATCCTTAGATATTAATTATTCTTTATCAGATTTTCCTGCAATATGGTATGGCATTTCGATCTGTAGAGCCACTGGTTTTTTCCCACCCGGAATTACTAAATTTATTATTGTTCAAATAGGTAAGTATGTGCATATGAGCCAATATTGCAATAATATTGAAAATATGTTGCTTTGTCATGGATTACTGGTTTCTGGATGTAGCCCGATAAATTAACATGAACTTAGTGTGTAAAAACAACACAACATTATTATCTTAATGAATATTAAATGAGGTCATGATGGGCTAAAATCAAGGTGTTGGCAAAGTTGAAGTACTTTCTGGATATTCAAAGGAACAATCTTTTTTTTGCCTTTTACAAACAGTTTCTAGGAAAACCATGAATCTTAACTGGCTCATGGTCTCTTCCTCCCTCAAAGACAGCAATTTGCATCTGTCTGACGTTTTCTCTGTCTTTATGTTTATTTCTCTAGAAAAAAAAAAATCTGCATTTAAGGATGTATATGATTAGATTGGGCCCACGTGGTTAACTGAGGAACCTCACCATCTCAAAGTATGTATCTTTAGTATGTATCTTAACACCCGCAAAGTTCCTTTTGGAAGGTAACATACATATCCACTGGGCACATTTGGAGAGCTACTATTTTGTCTACCACACAAGGATTGTTATCCCATTCGTTTGTTTCAAACATATAAAGAATGAAATAAAAACAATGCTACCCAAACTCTTTCTTAAAACAGTAGAGAAATGAACACTTTCTAACTGATTTTATTGGGCCGGAATTATTTTTAGTACCAAAACCAGACACACACACAAAAAATTACAGAGGCAGATTATGAACAATCCAGCATCTTTGAAACACAGATGCAAAATTCCTTCCGATGATATTTATACTCTGAATTGTCCAAGAGTGTCACCTAAATGTGTTTATGTCTTCATATTTGCACCTAAAAACACTATGGGGAACATTTTCAGATAGTTGAGACAGTCTTTTGGGCCAGTACAGACTTATTATTATCACTCTCTTGATGTTCATTATGTTCCTCTCTTGAGTGTACAAATATATTTGGTTTCTGTGGTCAAAGGCATGCAAAATCTTTACTCCACATTGTATCTTATAAAAATCAATGGATGTTTAAATGATCTATGCATTTCTTTGTCATAACTCTATAGTTAATATTATTTTATTTTGTTTCAATTCTTTTCCCCTACTTTTTCTAAGGTTCATTTCATAAGTATCATTGCTTTCATAATTAATTTGCCCCTCCTAGAACCACAATGATCTGAGACAAACCAAATTTAAATATTACAAACTATCTTTACTCTTTAACCAAAAGAAAATGTTTTATTTCCTTTCCAACCATTTCATATATAAATTGACTCGATCAGTGGCACTAAATTTGCTTACTCTTTAATCCTGTCATTTCCATTGTTTGTCTATGATGTTTTGTGGTTCTTTCTGCTCATTCTCAGATTTTGCATTATTAAATTAATTTAATGGTGACAGATATATACATATTTTTTACTTATTTATTTTTTTTGAGACAAGGGGAAAGAGGAAAAGGTATGTGTGTGCGATTTTTACTTTAAAGTTGCTTAACTTTATAAAATATTTAGAAGTTTAATTGTTTAAATTTATTTTAAGATTTTACTGCTAGATTTGCTTACTGGCTGGCTAGAAAAAAATATTTAAACACCTATAATAGGTCTCATAATGACTGTATGCACAGAGTTCAAGAAGAAAGAGCCATTAAGCAAAGATGGTAGAGCTTATAGGGGACTGTTATTGCTGCTGGGGGTAATAACAACTGTTAGTAAAAACTCCTAAAGGTACAATGATAATTAAATTAAGAAAATCTCAGAGAACATCTCTAGTTTTCTAATATATTCTTCTCTTACAAAGAAATTATACACTTTCCTGAGAGTGGTAATAAGACAAAAATTCCAACTAGATTCAAACTTAAAAAGAGGGTGAGGAAGTTCTAAACATCTGGATGATAATCAATTGCTGAGCAATAAACAGTACAAGTAAATCATAAATCATGGCAGACCAATTTAATTACCTCTTTTATAAAATTCTAAACAGAATGTTGAATTTAGTACATTCATTAACTATACAGTCATATCTTCCCTTGTATATTTGACTTTAATTTGAATATGCATGATCATTTCCATTTGAAATGAACACTAGTGTAGTTTTTATTATTTTTAAAATATATTTTGTTGGATTTCAGAGAGGAAGAGAGAGGGGAAGAGAGAGAGAGAGAGAGAGAGAGAGAGAGAGAGAGAGAGAGAGAGAGAGATCAATGATAAGAGAAAATTATTTATCGTCAGCCTCCTGCATGTTCCTTAACTGGGGATTGAGCCCACAACCCAGGCATGTGCTCTTGACTGGATTCAAACCCATGACACTTCAGTTCACATGTGTATGCTCTATCCACTGAGCCAAACTGGCTAGTACATGGTGTAGGTTTTTTTAAAAAAAGAGTTATATTGCTATCAATAAACTACAGTTGGATATATTAAGATACAACTAAATTATCTAATAATGAGAGCAGCCATGAGTATTATGTGATGAGTTTAGGTTTTCCCATAGCACAAAAAACAATTCTGACTAATGGTGCTTAATGAGATTTGAGAACAAAATAATGGCTTATAGGTAGGTGCCTCTTTTCAAGTTATAAATTCAGAGAAAAATGACTGGTCTTGGCCAAATTCCACTGATGTGGTTAGGAGCATGGGATCTATTAGTAGAAAAAGTGATTGTGGAAACAAAATTATCAGGCAAAAGTTATAGTCACTGAATTATGTTATAAAATACAAAGGATGTTAAAATTTCAGAGAGAAAAAAAAGGGTGTTGGAAAGGAACAAAAATATATTTAAACCTTAGTAATAATAAGACATTCTATCTTTACAAACAAAACCTGATGAATGTGGAGGAACTTAAAACCTTGTTACAATTTTGACCATGGCCTGCTTGAATAAATATTTTTACAGCTCCCATGATATTATAGTTATCTGCTTTTCTTTCTACTCCTTTGAAAGTTCATCTGAATAGTTTAATGTTGTTGTTTTTTTTCTTTTCTCTTCTTGAACTTAAGAGGGAAGGTCTTAGTACCTTAATTCTAAGCTTCATTTCGCAAGTTAAAATCTTTAAAAATTGCTTCAGTCACTTACATTGATGCTTCCAAGTTCATATTACTAAAACAGATTTTTAAAATAAGAACTTAATTTCTACATACTGCTCTATTATATCTATGTGGATAGTTCAAAATCATTACCTATATATAGGTTTTGATGCATACTTAAACTATTATTTGCCCGAGGAGGAGTAAAATATTTCTATTAGCCAGGTCTGGATCTTTCAAAAATGGTATATTTCCTTTAAGAAGAAGGGTGGCAAAAATTATATTTTCAGACGGAAACAATATTCTTGCAGGACGTTGGTCCTGCCAAAAAATTCCATGCAGACATTTGGTCCATGACAAAGAAATATGTGAAATTTGGGTTCTATCTGAAATTTCCATGAGTATATTTGGTCCATGACAAATGGTCTTTAATATTTGGTCCTGTCCAGCATGTCCTTGACTAGAAAACATCCCTGGGTTCAAATAGACTATACCATTTATTGGTTTATATGATTAATACCTAAAAATATAGTCATGTTTTATTGGTCCTGATTGTGTTATAGCTGTATTGCACATAATAACCCTTCTTGCCTGAAACCCAAGCAGGGTTAGTAGTCTAGCTGGTTGGTTATATGAGGTTGGTTATATGGGTCTGGATTCTAATCTTGCAGAGGAGTGACATTTATGTTAACTATTGATTAAATGTCTCCATGGATGTTTTAGACAGGATCACATTTCAATGACCTTTTGGTGTGTGCCAAATGTCTCCATGTACCAAATGACAATTCATGAACGATATACCTGTACCATACTATGACAATACCAAATGCTGATAGCAATGTGAAATATGTGAAATTCATATTCTTTCAGAAAAAACTATAATATTAACTGGAAAGTGGGGGAATTAATGGGAATTCTCAGGCAAATATTCCTTTGTTTAACAGTACTCTGAATAAAGTAACTAATGGTAACTAAATAGTAATAAAAAGGGAAGAAATAAAACTATCAAATAATATACAATTTACTGTCTAATCAATAGTTAATCAATAACTAAAACCATTCTCTGACTGAAAGACATCACCAGATAAAAATACTGTCTCTGATATGTGTTTGCTATAACATCCTCAAAGCAATTTACCATAAGTTCCAAAGGGGAAAACAAAATCATCTATTAAAAATGAAATCATGTTCATTCTTGCTTTAAAAATCTAACTGTAAAAATAAAATTGAACCATCGGGCTCACTGAAAAAAATCTATTACAAGCTATGTGGTCTCTTTTCTGGAATATTTTCTACGGAAACATGGAATCGTTCATTCATAATTTAAGTGTTAAGTATGCATTTTATATGTATTTGAAAGTCATCAAGTAAAGGATAAATCATATTTTAATTAACAAGACTACATTTTAAAGTATCAAAAGATGAGAAGTAGCTAGAATAAAATTTTTTATAAATGCAAAACAGTAGAGCACTAATTATTTTATGTGTCATTTAAGAACATTCTTAAGCATTTTGCAAGATAATGAAATGACTGATTAAATAGAAGTTTACAGTATTTTAATAAAATATACAAAATTATATAGTATTTTTGTCTCTCTGCTTTCTGGGCAGCATATCTCTATTCCTTGGAATTATCTCATTATACTCACCTTCGCCATTGATGTCATTCACATCAAGAACTTTCTACTGTGACCCAACATCATATTGGATTTGATATATAAATGAAAGCCTTAAGTAATCAGATAGTAGATATTTTTCCCTAGAACAATGAAATATGATCGATGTGATGTCTTCAACCCACGCACCTACCAAGTGATATGCAGTTATTAACATACATTAAAATTTAGAATTGCGTGGCAAAAATAACATTTATCACTTTGAATATTGCAAAACTTATATATACTTGTAACATAATATTATTTTCTCTCGCTTTTTAGAGGCTGGTGCCTGAGACAAAGAGAATAATTATATTCATTGTCTGCTGCTGCCATAACAAATAACCACAAACCATGGCTTAAAACAACATAAATTTTGTGTCTTATACATTAGCAGGTCAGTTCTAGTTGGCTCTGTTGATTTCTTGCTCTGGATTTCACAAAGCCAAAATCAAGGTGTCAGCCAACTGGACTCTTCTCAGGAGACTCTGGGAAGAATCCACATCCAAGTTCATTCAAATTATTGGCAGAATGCAGGTCCTCATGGTTATAGGACTGAGGTTCTATTTCCTGCTGCCTGTTAGCTGGCTGATGCTTTTAGCTCCCAGAGTCGTTTCTCCTGTCCCTACATGTGGGACTCTGTATCCCAGAGTCAGCAATGGTACTTAGAAACCTTCTCAGGCTTGTAATCTCTGGTTCACCTTCTGCCATATTTTTCTTGCCAAATTCCAGCATTATTATCTATTTCACACACACAAAACTGTTCAAATTAAAATGCATAAGTTAATGTCAAAAATAATTCATAGAGTCTAAAGATAATTAAGATTAGGTGATTTACAAAAATGAAACAAAAATAAAACAAGTCCACCAGCCTTTATTTTAAGACTATTTTGCAAAGTTCTTTTTGTCAGTCAATAGTCCTATAGGTTTCAGCATTTTAAAACTTCATGGGATGCTATAGAGTCTATAGTCTATGGCAATCATTGACTAATTTATTAATTCATTATTCCACCAAATATTAATTGAATATTTAACATGGGCCAACTAGTGCTCTAGTTGTTTAGAAAAATAAAGTCAATTCTTGAGAAGGCAGAAGCCATTAGCACTGAAACGGCAAATTCAGTGTATCAGAATGGACTTCACCTGAGCGAATACAAGTCCATTATAATTTATTCGACTGAACAAGTCCCAAGAATACTTCACATAATCTAGAAGACCTAGGTCCATTCAATTTTAATTGGTTACAAAAATGTTATCATTATAGCAACAGCCATCCAATCACTTGGAATTTCATAATATTTTTGATAATGTGTAATATGAAATACACAGACTTTGTTAAAAATACAATATTCCAGCCTGGCCAGTGTGATCCATGAAGCAGAGGTTCATGGCTTGATTTCTGATCAGGGCACATGCCTTGTTGTCTGCTTAATCCCCAGTGTGGTTGGTGTGCAGGAGGCAGCCAATCAACAATTTTTCTCTCCTTGATGTTTCTATCTCTCTTGTCCTATCTGACATCAATAAAAAATATTGTTTAAAAAATTTCCAGTAGAGGGTACAATTACAGGTTTTATATTTAGGAGACCATTATATTGAAACTTTAATTTACTTCTTAAAGGTCATACAATTTCCTAACAGCTATTTACAATATAAGGAAAACTTCATAAAAATATTTATGAGTAAGAAATCATATTTTATACAATGAGGTTAATAGCAGGTATAAACAGAGATAGTAGTTTATAATGTTCACATAATAAAAAGAAGCAAAGGGCTGGGAATGAAAGTTAACTTAGTAATTCTATATGTTTACTTTTTCAAGAAATGCTAACATCTAATCAAAACCTTTGAGGATTTTCATGTTTAGCAAATAGATGCTTATATAACATATCATCTTCCATCTTTTTTTATAACTAAGATTTTTGCGTGAAACATATATTTATACCTGCAGAGTTTAATCTTTTTGAGGGATCATAAAATAACTTCCACAGCAAGGAATTGTGTCAAGTTATTTTCCTTTACATTAGTGGAGGAATAAATAAAGAGTTACAAATGTTTCTCAGAAAACCAAGTTTCTTATTCTAAGTTGATTTTTTTTTTTCAGGATTGTTTAGTAGTACATACTGTGACAATGGAACTAGTTTTAAATTCTAAGGGACTTTATGAAACAATAAAAAAAAATGAATTGCCTATTTGTGGAGTGTCTTATAATTTTCCAAGTATAGGTCTTTTACTTCCTGAGTTAAATTTATTCTTTGTTATTTTTTAGATGCAATCATAAATGGTATTATTTTCTTAGTTTCCCTTTCTGATAGTTCATTATTAGTGTGTAAAAATTCAACACATTTCTGAATGTTTAATTTATTATCCTGCTAATTTACTGAATTCATTTATCAATTTTAGTAGTTTTTTGGTGGAATCTTTAGGATTCTCTATATATTGCATCATGTCATCTGTAAATAATGACAGTTGTACTTCTTCCTTTCCAATCTGAACGCCTTTTACTTCCTTTACTTGTCTGACTGCTGTGGCTAGGGTTTCCAGTACTTTCTATTTAAAAAATGTTATTTCTATCCAGCCACTTACTTTTCCAATTCAGGTGCCAGGAATTTTTACTTGGAGATAGGAGTGAAATGTAGAATGACTATATTGGGGCAAATTAGAAAGTCTTCTTTATGAAGTTTGGAAAAAGCCATTAAAACAGAAATGGTAGGGATGCAGAATCTGTTTTTCTGGGAGTAAGCATGTTCTTGGGAAACTGTGAACTGAAAATATATTTGCTTAAAACTATCTTTTCATGTGTAACCTAAAGAAAGTCTTTTTTTTTTTTTTTTTTTTTTTTTTTTTTTTTTTTTTTTTTGTACTTAGAGAATTATGTATAACATTGTTTGAAGATTCCTGGACTTCCATGATCAGAGTTTATTGCAATGCTTAAACCCTTGGACTGAATTAAAATCTAGTAGTGACCACTATTTGCACTATTTGGTATTTTGGGGTAAATGTTAATAGATTTCATGTTGTCATAGCCATATGGTTCTCTTGGCCTGTTTTGTTTGTTTTCTGGACATGTTTCTTTTAGTTTGTGTTAATGTACCTATTAAAAAATTTAAAACCCAGAATACAAGTAGTCCTCAAAAATTTCCGTAAATATGTATTTTGAACAAATGACAGTGATGAAAAATAATAAAAGTAAAGTTACTAGGGGGGAAATAAAGGAAAGGAATAAGAAATTCTACCCCCAACAATCTACAAAGAGGAAGGTTTCCAATAAAATAACTAACACAACAATAAATTAAAGTTATGGTTTAAAGATAATAATTAATGCCTTAATTCATTTCTTCAGGGCCCGGGATAAAGAGAAATGATTATTGGAAGAAAATAAAACTGCCAGTGGTAATGAGAACATAGTGACTTGGAATGGAAGGGACATAAAAGGAACAGAGAGATGATGACATAATTAAGCCTCCTAGCTAAAGCTCAATGAAACACACATGACACAATCTGGGGCTAGCTGTGATAATTGTTTTATGTGTGTCGTGGAAACATATGGCACCCTGAAACAATGTGTCCACATATGTTGTTGTGCAATGAGTTTTCTTACTGTGCTTATGCAAATTAGTTATTCAAGTGTAGTGTAGAGCCTGGTACCACCTGTCATTTTCCTAAGTGTGACACAGACCGTAAAATTAGTGTACTGCACATTTATGCAGAGAAGGTGGTGATTACTAACACTGAACATTCTATATCAAGAATGACATCCTATTAAGTTATGCATAATCAATTCTCACTTATTGTTAGTTATGGACAAGCATATAGAAAATAAAAGTGTGTGCTTGTGGGCGGAAAAAGAGAGAGAGAGAGAGAGAGAGAGAGAGAGAGAGAGAGAGAGAGAGAGAGCACTTAATTTTTCAATAGAACTTTGATTCAAAAGTATCTAGAAAAATGGTTGTTGCTATCTCCATTTCCTTTACTTAATCTTCACCCGAGGACTTTTTTCCCATTGATTTCTAGAGAGAATGGAAAGGAGAAGGGGGTGACAGAGAGAAACATCAACCTGAGAGACACATCAGTGGGTTGCCTCGCACACCTCCCTCGATCAGCCCGGGGAAGCTGCAGCCAGGTAGGTGCCCCTGAACGGGACTTGAACCCTTGGCCCTTGGGTCCACGGGCTGGTGCTCTAACTACTGAGTGAAACCATCAGGGTGCTATCTCCATTTCCTAATAGCTTAATGAAATGATTCTTGTTTGGAAGTAACATTTTTAATTGATTTATATATATTTTGAATTTTTCTGTGTTACAGTATTTCTAAGAAAGGACGTTGAAAAGCTTGGTATAGGTTATGCAATACTTACTAACATCTAGTCATGGAATAAATACGAAAGGAGGAGAGGAAGGCAGGCCTCAAACAGACTGAGAGGAGAAACAGAAATACAGAAAGAAAGAGAACAAGGAAAAGGAATGGAAAAAGAAAGGAAACACAGGGCTGCATGGGGGAGGAGGTGGCCACTGTGTGTGGATGGAGCAGGTGCTCCCAGTGAGGGGGCGGGCACAGGTGGTGCAGAGCAGGGAGCCTGGCCCAGACTCAGGAAGAGGGCAGTGACAGCCATGGCAGGGAGGTGCCGATGGGTCCTGGACAGAGTGGAAGGCAGTCCCAGGCCTTCTGGGCAGAGGTGCTCCTGCTTTGCGACAGCAGCGCCTGGGCTGTGGGGGTCTCAGCCACTCTCACTGGCCTGGGTGGCCCAGGCAGGGGATGGGAGCAGGACAGCAGTGGAGAGGCTATGAGAGGGATGGTGAACACTTGGCTGGGGCTGAGCCCTGGGCTGGGGGAAAGCCCTGCCCCAACAAAAGCTTTAAGGAAGGAGGGAGAGTGGGAGGAGCTTTATAAAGGAGTCAGTAGAGAGCAGAGTTAAAGAAGGAAAGAGAATGTATGAGTGAACTGTAAGAGCTATAATGAAAATACAATGTAGTTGTGTACTAGGGACAGATTTTAAAAGTAGGGGTCAGAAAAGAAAAAAGATAATAAATGATAGTGAATAATTAAGCAGGTAGATAGATAGATATTAAAATAATGGAAGTAAGTAGGAAATAATGTATGGGAAAGGTAGGTTGAGAGAAAAAAAAAAAGGGAGAAAAGTTTTAAATGGGAGACAGAAGAGTTTAAAAGGAGAATGGGAAGAAGGAAGAAATGTGGGAGGGAGCAAAGCAGATCCAAGGGAGCAAGTGAAGGAAAAATTAAGGTGGTAAGGAAGGAAAGGGGAGGGAAAAGAGGGATAAAGATAAAGGAAAGAAGGAATGTGGGCAGGGAGGGAGGGTAGGAGAAAGATGGGAAGAATAATATGGAACAGAAGTAGGAAATAAGGAGTAAAAACAAGTTTATAAATGATGAGTCAGTAGGAAAAAGTGTTACATAAAGGAGAGAGAAAAACTGTGTGAGAGGGAGAAGCTAATAAGGAAGTCAAATACAATTGTGTGTGAAGGGGATAAGATTAAAAAAAAAGAAAAAAGTTAATAGGGGTGACCAGGATGGCAGGTGAGGGCAGTTAGGGGTATCAGGCTGGCAAGGGAGGACAGTTAGGGGTATCAGGCAGGCAGAGAGAGTGGTTAGGGCAGGCAGGCAGATGAACAGTTAGGAGCCGGAGATCCTGGATTGCGAGCAGGACGTCCCCTGATGGCTCCTAGATTGGAAAGGATGCAGGTCAGGCTGAGGGACCCTCCCTATGCCCGAATTTTGTGCACCAGGCCTCTAGTGGCAAAATAAGTCAGAGAAAGATAAATGCCATATGATTTCACTAAAAAAACATAAAACAAATGAACAAACAAAACAAAATAAAGACTCATAGATACAGAGAGAGAAAACTGATGGTTGCCAAAGGGGAGGGATGTTGGTGAAGTTTAATATTTTTCTCTTTGGTTTTCTGTGTTTCAAGTTGCACATTCTAAAGTATGTATTTTTCAGTATGAAAAATAGCTATTGTTAAAAAAGTGATGTGCAAAAGTAAACACCTTTCTATGACTTCTAGTCATATACAAATTCTTTGGAGGTCTCCCATCGAAGTACTAACCAGGCCCGACCCTGCTTAGCTTCTGAGATCAGACAAGATCGGGCGCGTTCAGGGTGGTATGGCCGTACAAATTCTTTGGGGGTTATTCTCCTTGGGATTTACACAGGGGTAACATAATCACTGTCAGAAAATGATGCTCTGCATCTTACGTGAACCTAGAATCATAAGCCTCATGGAGTATTGCAAATATAGTGACAGTAATATTTACCCTCTTATATTACTTATATAAGATTATATAAGTAATATAATCTTAACTTTCCCATGAAACAATGAGAAGGCATGCAAGTAAGGTGTTATTCTCTTAAAAAGATCCATTTTGTGGTTTTAGTTTCGTTAGAAAACTATTTAAGTAGAATGCACCTGACGTGAGCAAGTAAAATTTCTTTTAGGAAATTATTCAAATTAAGGGCTCTCTGAGGTCAGTAATCACAACATGGAGAGGCACCTAGGGGAGTGCTGACAGTGAGTAGAGAGGAAAGGAACCACCATCCATTAAAACCCGTTTTCGGTTATTTTAAAACATTAATGAAATATTCCCAAAGACATAGGGTAATCAAGAATATGCAAACTACTGATTACTCTTCAGTAGTTAGCAGTGAATTTGCAATAAATGGAACAATTAAATCTTTATGGATCAATGAAAAGTTAATAAAGGTGCTTGCCAAAGTCAGTGTTGAGATCACTCATGAAGTTGCAGAAATGTGAAGGTCTTTTAAGTCACAGAAGCTTTATAAATCCATTGCAAAGTGGTGCATTAAAAAAAAAAAAGACAAATTAATTTCCCTTACAAATAATTTTTAACTCAGAAAATTTATGGATGATAAAAAATAGGATAGTGATTAAGTTTCTGAAAAAATATTACATTTTATTTAAAGGCTTTTCAGTTTTCTATGAATTGAGACATACATATTTTAAAACTACAATACAGCTGATAGGATTATAAATATAGCCAATTCTATTCAATGATTCCCTGAAATAATTGTATTAACTGAATTCTAGAAAGAACATAAATTGAAAATATGGTATTGAATTTTTAAAATCACTGTTATATGCAAAATAAAATGGATATTCTTTTATACAGTTAATATAATTGCAATACAAAGATATTAGATCAATACTTTTAATTAAAATGGAAGATCACCAACATCATTTTTAAGACTATGTAATTATACGGAGATGATCTTTCAAAGAAAAGAATATTTCTAACTTTAAGAAAGTTCATGAAGTTTTTAGACAATTAGGTAAATTTAAGTAATTTATTAAATGCATTTTGGAATTTTATAAATGAAGTTTCAATTACTAATTTATTCATTATATCTTAAAAATGTTATTACAACATACTGTCGTACACACACACACACACACTCACACACACACACACACACATTCACTTACATAAGTAATTTGGAATTCTAATGTTTGCAAAGGACCAAACATATTTAAGTAACACAGAAAAACATAAATATATTCAAACAATCATTTTAAGGAGGATATTAAGGGATAAAAATATGTCCTGACTTTTGACTCAAGTTTTGTAATAAACAGACAATATATGAAACACTTGACATTTTCTTAAAAGCAAATTTGAATAATACAATAAAGATATCTAACTACAATCCTATATAATAAAAGGCTAATATGCAAATCATTGGAATGCATACTGACCACCAGGGGGAAGATGTTCAACACAGGAGCTGCCCCCTGGTGGTCAGTGCACTCCCCAGGGAGAGAGCCACTCAGCCAGAAGCCAGGCTCATGGTTGGCAAATGCAGTGGTGGTGACAGGCGCCTCTCCTGCCTCCACAGAAGCACTAAGGATGTCCGACTGATGACTTTGGCCTGCTCACTGTCAGTGGGCCATCCCCCAAGGGCTCCTTCACTGTGAGAAGGCACAGGCGAGGTTGAGAGACCCCCCCAAGTGCATGAATGCAAGTTTTTGCAACCCTGGCCTGCTTTGACCTCTGCTTAAGGCTACAAAGTTTCAATTACAGATAAATAAATTCCAACAGAAATGGCTGCTGCCATAGAGCTAGCAGAAGGTTTGACCCCATACCAGGCTGCCAAGTTCAATTGTAGAAGATAAATAAATTTCATATACCAGGGCTTCCACTTGGGTTGCCAGGAGGCATGGCCAGCCTGCAAAACACCACAGGTTCCTCACCCAGGCCGCCTCACGCCCCAATAGAACCCCCACCCTGATCCGGGACACCCTTCAGGGCAAACCAGCTGACCCCAACCCACATACCAGGCCTCTATCCTATCTAATAAAAGAGTAATATGCAGATTAACCATCACTCCAACACACAAGATGGCTGCCCCATGTGGTCAAAGATCCTGCCCCCATGTGGACACAAGATGGCCACCACAAGATGGCCAGCAGCATAGGACATTTGGGGGAAACCAGGCCTGCAGGAAGGACAGTTAGGGGTAATCAGGCCGGCTGTAAAGCAGTTAGTTATTGATCAGGCTGTCAGGGGAGTGATTAGTGGGTGACCAGGCTGGCAGGCAGAAGCAGTTAGGGGCAAGCAGGCAGGCATGCAGGTGAGTGGTTGGGAGCCAGTAGTTTTGGATTGTAAGAGGGATGTCCAACCACCTGTTTAGGCTTGATCCCAACCGCCTTGTGGTCAGACACCCTCAAGGGGTCCCAGATTGGACAGGGTGCAGGCTGGCTCAGGGATACCCCCCACCCACCCCCACCCTCGTGCATCAATTTCTTGCACTGGGCCTTTAGTATATTATATAAACACAACCATAAGTAATTGTATAAATTAGACATGATCTAGGCATTTTAAGTCAAATTGTCCAGATTAAACAAGTGTGTGGGAGCTCAGATGTCTAGTTGCTTCCTTGTCCTTTGTGGACCTTGAATTACTACATGATACACAGTTTCTGAGAAAAAGTTTCTGCCTTGTAATTTCTAATTAGATTACCAAGAAATTTAATTTAGTCCTCGGTAAACAATGCATTTATTATTAAGATAAAAAAAAAAAAAAACTTTACCAAGCCTAAAACAAACTAATTAGTTAGCAATCCACCAGCATTATAATTATAAAGGAAAAAAACACACAAACCTTCATTGAATTTTCATTTTCATCTAAGCAAAGATGCAATTATCATAGGCCTCCAATTATTTCCGCTATTTCTCATATGCACACCCAGTGTACAAGAAAACCTACACAGGCACACTTTTGAAGGACTTTTAAAAATAAAATGAATACACCTTAGTAACCAGGATATATATATATATATATATATATATATATATATATATACACACAGAAAATACTGGCACCCTGGATACTTGGAAATCTAAAATAAGACATAAATCAACCGCATAGAATGAGATGTAAATATAACAAGGTCACAATATATAGATTGATATATAAAAGTATAATAAATTTTGTACCCTTAAAAAAAAAATTCTTAGTCCTGGATGGTGTGGCTCAGTTGGATGGAGTGTCATACTGTACACCAAAAGGTGTTGGATTCCATTCCTATTAGGGCACATACTCAGATTTCAGGTTCCACCACAATCCCCACTGGGGCACATTCAAGAGGCAACCAATCTCTCTCACTCTCTCTCTCTCATCCTCTTCTTCTCTAAAACAAACAAAAACACTACTATTACAAAAATAAACAATCTGCCTGGCCTGTGTCAGACAGTGGTTGGTTGAGCATTGATTAGTGAACCAAATCTCATTTCCATTCCTGGTCAGGAGATGGTGCTCCAATTGTGGACTCAACCCCCAGTGTGGGATGTGCAGGAGACAGTTGGTCAATCATTCTCTCTCATAATTGATGTTTCTATCTCTCTCTCCCTCTCCCTTACTCTCTGAAATAAATGAAAAAAATATATTTAAAAAAATAAAATCACAAATAAACAATCTTAGACCACATGAAATCAATGAACACTTTAAGATCATATAAAATTAATAAAATGTCCCATATAAAATAACAGCAAAAATCATAAAATACCCAGAAACTGAATTTTTATTTGGTTACTTTTGTAGATTCTCCAAATTTCTCTCTCTCTCTCTCTCTCTCTCTCTCTCTCTCTCTCTCTCTCTCTCTCTCAACTATTTTATAGTTATCTCATAATTTTTATATGAATTTTTCTGAGAGTGTTTCCATTTTCTCTTATGTTTGATCTTGCTTTTTATCACATTGTTTCTTTTTCTTTCGCAAACTTTGTGTTTTGAAACGTATAGAAGCTCTGAAAGATAAAAGCTTCTTATTGAGAGACTTAAATCCTTTCCTTCTTTGCTAGCAATCTTTGTTCTAGAAATCCACTCCAGTCATCTAAGGGTTCATTTTCGGGATCTGCACTATTGGTGGCCGGTGGTCTCTTTCAGCTTTGCCTTGGTCACAGGATGTGACCCTTTGGAAATAATAGCTGAAATTCTGAGTGGTTTTCCAGAGCCAATGTTTCCAGATTCAGAATAATAATAATAATAATAATAATAATAATAATAATAAACATTTCATTCTTGCTAGTGTCATGAAGTTGCTAAGTTTACTACAGAAATCCATTAGCCTCCAAGAACTTGCTTTCTGGTGGATTTCATCATGTTTTATCCTTCATAAGCACTTTTTTTTTTTTTTTAATTTGGCAAACAACTCAAGGTAAGATAGCATACAGATGTCTTGGTTCCCTTCTCTAAGGTTCCTTCATCCCAATCTTGTCTCTCAAGTCACAGCCACTTAAAGGAATGTCGAGTCCAGCTTTTCTGTTTGGACACCAGTGGCACTGTTGCTCTCTCCGAGGGCTCCACAGCTCTGATCCCCTCAGAGTTCTGGTTTCCCTTCCTTAAGGCCTGAGCACTTCAACGGCTTTCCACAGCCTTTGCACAGAACCCCCACGCCACCCCACCTTCAACAGCTGCTTTCCGTGCGTGAATTCGTGTAATTCAGAATCCTCATGGTTTTAGCCAGTATCAGAATTCCTTCTGTTAACATTTTTAAAATAATTACTTTTAAATCTTTGGGGATAGTGTACTTCTTTTCTAGTTATTGCACTCTAAATGGTCCAACTTTTTTTTTTTTTTCTTGACACTCTCTCATGCCAGTTTATATTTTTAAGAGTTATAAGAGCTAATTTTCAGATGGAGTTGTTCTCTGTGAAAGTAAACACATCTATTCTGGGAATTGCCTATAATAAAGATCCCACTTTTAAAGAGCTCTGATTCAATTTTTATATGAATGTATTTGCTCAGCGCTTCTAATACATGCACAAAGAATGGACTTTTTCAAGACTTTCTGTCCATTACAGTAAATTTTGGCCAGATAAGAAACATTGAGGTACCTACCTGCTCCTGATACTTACAAGCTGTTTCAGAATCAATGACTTCACAACCTTACTGTGTGTTGCCTTTTTCTTTCAGACATCTCAAAATTTTTTCCTTTGGTTATAGATTCAAAAATATATGGAAACACTATATTTTTAGGTTTTATTTGGACAGTTTATTATTGTAAAGCAGTGCCAACTTGGAAGATTAACTCTGTTTAGTGAAGTAGGTTAATTAGAAGTCTTGATCATAAATCTGATTGAAGTGCCTATCCCTAAATGTTTTTTTATAAAGAATTGACCTACAAAATTTAAATATTATTATTTTAAAACTGGAGGCCCAGTGCATGAATTTGTGCATGGGTGGGGTCCAGCCAGCTTGATCCCAATCAGGACTGATAGGGGCTGGGCATGGCTGGAGGAGGAGATGGTGAGAGGTTGACCAGCTGGCTGGCCCTCCCTGATCAGGGACAATCAGGGTCAAGCTGGCTGGTGGGGAGGGGCCATAGGTGATTAGCCAGCAGGCCCTGCCCCTGATTGGGGTTGGGGGACTGATTGGGGACAGGGCCAGCCACGGGGAGGAGCTGTGAGTGGTGGGCTGGTGGGCACTTGCCCCTGATGAGAGCAGTACTCTGATCTGTGGTTGGGTCTAGAAGGGGAAGGGGCTGCAGGAGGTGTAGGAGGTTGGCCAGCCAGCCCTGCCCCTTGTTGAGGTGGAGGGAGCAATCAGGGGCAGGGCTGGCCAGGCGGAGGGACTGCAGGGTGTTGGCCTATTGGGGTGCAGGGTATTATCAGGGGTGTGGCTGACCAGGGGGAGGGGCTGTGGGCCTATCTTGGTGGGATGGGCCAATGGAGGTGTGAGGCTGGCTGGGGTGAAGGGTAGGGAAGGGGGACCATTTGGCCAGCCAGCCCCACCCTTGTTCAGGGTGGGAGAGTCCAATCAGGGGCTGGCCAGCTAGGGAGGGACCATGGAAGGTTGGCCAGCAATCCCAACTCCTGATTGAGCTGGTTCTCAGGCCACAGTGGGCATCATTGTGACCGGCCATTCTGGTCATTATAGCGTTACAGTCGCTGGCTTTTTATATACATTGATATATATTAAGACATAAAATGATCAATTATGAGATAACTCTAATACTTAGTGTATTAAGAATTAATATTTTTCATTACATCAGTTTTAAAGGTGAAAATAATTGGTAAACATATTGAGCAATATCAGTAATATTTTGTTCTTGGAATCTCTTGAAATTCTGCATTGAATGCCTTGAGAGACAGGTTATTATTTTTCATTTGATAAATATTTATTTCCTTGTTCTATGCTGCTTATATACCAATTTAAAAAAAAAAAGAAATATGATTCTAGGTATCAAGGTTATATTAAACTGAAGAAAACAGAAAGTAGTTTAGAACAAACATAAATATACTATTGTGACATAGTGTTAAAATGAAACTCAGTTTTGGTGAAGAAATACATAATTGTTAGCTAAGGTAAAGAGTAACAAACAACCCACACTCCAGAGATGATAAAAAAATAAATAAAATAAAATAGAAAATTCAAATTGGTACATTAGAATTCTCCCTGAAGATCTGTTTGTATCTTTATTGTTGAGGGTATTACATATGCCCTCTTTTTCCCCTATTGATCCCCTTTCAGTTCCCCTCCATCCCCCACCACATCTCCCTAAAGATTTTTAAAAGTTGGAACTCATATGGGCCAGAAGAATTCCTATTATGATAAATAGAAAGGTTATAGACAATAAGAAATATTGGAAGTAACACAGAGAAATAGGAATTAGGGAAGGGGCTGATGATTTTATAAAATAAGATTCACAGAAATTTCCACCCATTGTCTCTTTTAAAACCATCCTATATAATAAAAGCCTAATATTCTAAGTGTCCCGTCAACTGGTTGGCCATTCAACCAAAGTGTAATATGCTAATGATATCCTAAGGCCACTTAACTGCTCACTATGACATTCACTGACCTCCAGGGGGCAGACATTCCAACTGGTAGGTTAGCTTGCTGCTGGGGACTGGCCAATCAGGACTGAGTGAGATGGGCTGGACATGCCCTGGAGCCATCCCACAGTCCCTCCCCAGCTGGCCAACCTTCCACATCCCTCCCTGGCCCTGAACAAGTATTGGTGGGGTCTCTCAGCCTCGCCTGAGCCTTTTCACAATCCAGGAACCCTTGAGGGATGTCACAGAGCTGGTTTCAGCCAGTTCTTACAGACCAGGCTAAGGGACCCCACTGGTGCATGAATTTGTGCATTAGGCCCCTAGTTAAGTTATAAGTGAATTAAATTAAAAATTCAAATTGTCTATGTCCTATTTTTAATAAACTTTATGTTTGGAGCAGTTTTAAATGAGTTACTAGTATAGAGCGTTCCCATATTCCTTTTAAGAAGCACTTCTCACCAAATTCCCCTATTTTTAACATTGGCCACTAGTGTAGTACATTGTTACAATTTCAATGACTGGGATTTTTAAAAAAATATATTTTATTGGCTTTTTACAGAGAGGAAAGGAAAGGAATAGAGAGTTAGAAACATCAATGAGAGAGAAACATTAATCAGCTACCTCCTGCACACCCCCTACTGGGGATGTGCCTACAACCAAGATATATGCCCTTGACCAGAATCAAACCTTATAATAGCATAGTGGTTGCCTCTGTAGTGGGAGAGATGTTGACTGGGGCATGACTAAACTTTCTGGGGAGATGGAAATGTGCTATATCTTGAGTGAGGTATGGGTTGTGCAGGTGTATAAAACTGTCAAGAGCCATTATACAGACCACTTAAGAACTTTGCATTTTCCTATAATTCAGAGGTTCTCAACCTTTCTACACCAAGCTTCCAGTCTTGTCTCCAAACAAGTTATTTCAAATGGCCATGTATTGCAACAATCTTTATAAAATGATTCAATGTCATGACCCTTTAATATAGTTCCTCATGTTTTGGTGAACCCCCAACTATAAAATTATTTTTTTTGCTACTTCATACCTGTAATTTTGCTACTGTTAATGAATCGTAATATAAATGTCTATGTTTTCTGATGGTCTTAGGCTCTACAGCAGTGGTTCTCATCGTGGGGGAGTGCAGAAAGCTTGGCTTCCTCTATTGTCGGGGAAACCCAAGCCTCCTGCTGGCTCCATGGCTTCAACCATCTTGTTTGGGTTAATTTTCATACTCACTCCTGATTGGCTGGTGGGCATGGCTTGTGGGTGTAGCAGAGTGATGGTTAATTTGAACATTACTTTTATTAGATAGGGCTAGAAGTCCATTGTACAAAGATTTGTGCAATACGCCTTCCTTCTCCTAACTGCCGGCACTGGTTTTCCTCTGGCACCCAGGACCCAGGCTTTTGCTCTGGCTGCCGCCTTCAGTCATCGTTCTTGTAGCTATCTCCACCCCCCTGTCTTCCCCCTCATAGCAGGTGTCCTGCCCCGCCTGACTTCTCTGTGCCTGCATTTGCGCTACCCAGAGGCCTAGAGAAGCTGGGGGGCAGGGATGTTGCCATATTTGTTGGGTTGATTTGCATACTCACTCCTGATTGGCTGATGTGTGTCACAAAGTGATGGTCAATTTGTATTTTTTCTTTTATTAATGTAGATGTGCTCTATTTAAGTAGAACCCTAGTGAAAATTGATACTGAAATTTCTCTTTGCTCTTACACTACCAGATTCAATGCATAATAAAATTTGTATATATTATGTATGTAGTTTAAAAGACCCAAGTTATAAATATGAGTCAATGTATAAAACAAATATGTGTGCATGTGTGTAGGTATGTGTGTGGTGTTATTTTTTTAAAGCCATTTTTATGTATTGCAAATATGTATTGAATGTGTTCCCTATACCTAAATCCAATCTTTAGGAAAGAGTACACAGGTACTTTAGGGTGACCGTGATTTATGTAGAGAGATTTGGTGCAAATATTATAATCTAGGTGTGAAAACTTTTTCCTGAAGCATGAGTAAACTACTAAGAATTGGTTTTTAGCTAAGTGTCATCTTTATCCTTTAGCCCAGGGGTCTGCAACCTTTAAGACATAAAGAGCCACTTGGACTCATTTCCGAAGGAAAAAAAAAAACCTGGGAGCCACAAAACCATTGCGACATTTAAAACAAATGTAACACTGCATATATTGTTTCTTACCTTAATGCTATATACCGGATCGTGCAGTTAGCTGTCAATCTGAAGAAAAAAAGGACTTTTTCATTTCACAATGTAAAATATATTTTTGCAAATTAATAGCTAATTAGAATATTTAATTTACCTGGTCAATGAGATTTTTGCTCCTGAACCTCAGTGCACAGTGTCAGCACATCAGGGCTGTAAGACGTTACCTTCATTTTCACACAGGCTTGCAAGTTGTCGGAGCCGCAGTAAAGCTTCAAAAGAGCCGCATGCGGCTCAGGAGCCGCAGGTTGTTGACACCTGCTTTAGCCTTATATTTGAAAATGGCACCTACAGCTATCAAGCAAAAATTCTATGACTCTGCCAAGATCTTACACATGAAGTCTTATCACCTGAACACCAAGCTTCCAGGCTTGTCTCCATAAAGTTATTTCAAATGGCCATGGATTGCAACAATCTTTATAAAATGATTCAATATACAGATATTGTATCTTAGAAATGTATACTTAAATCCTATGTATGATCCTATGTCACCCCAGTCAATTTAATATTTTTAAAATCAAATCAAATTATTCACTTAAAAACACATAAATGATTTCCTGTGGATTCATAAGATTACTTTCAGAATTTGACTAGTCACCAGAGTCATAGAGGTTTGTCTTAAAAATATAACTATTCCCAAGGCCAGAGCATAGAATTGAAATCTCCTAAGAAGAACCTATGGGATCATTATGTTCAATAAGTACAGTACTTCAGCAAGTCTTATTTACTAGTTTTCAGCAGCATTGCTAGTTGATAACCATTTAGAAATAACAGCAGAGGTAATAACATCATTAAAAAAAGATAATAATAGCCCTAGCCGGTTTACTCAGTGGATAGAGTGTTGGCCTATGGACTGAGAGGTCCCAGGGTTCAGTTCTGGTCAAGGACACATACCTCAGTTGCAGGCTCAACCCCTGGCCCTGGTTGGGGTACATGCAGGGGGCAACCAATCGGTGTGCCTCTTACACACTGATGTTTCCCTCTCTCTGTTTCTTCCCTCCCTTCTATTCTCTCTAGAAATCAATGGAAGGAAATCCTCTGATGAGGATTAAAAATAGAACAAGACAATATAAGGAATTACTAATTAGATACAAAGTTTTTATCTTGAAAACTGAAAGATAAAAAGAGAACTGAAACCGGTTTGGCTCAGTGGATAGAGCGTCTGCCTGCAGACCAAAAGGTCCCAGATTTGATTCCAGTCAAGGGCATGTACCTTGGTTGCGGGCACATCTCCAGTGGGGGGTGTGCAAGAGGCAGCTGATCAATGTTTTTCTCTCATTGATGTTTCTAACTCTTTATCCCTCTCCCTTCCTCTCTGTGAAAAATCAATAAAATATATTAATTTTTTTTAAAAAAAGAACAATTGCTTTAAAAAAGAGAGAGAGCGAGAACTTTAACATACCATTGAAGTATCAGCTGTAAGAAAGAGCTATTTCCTCTAGTGCTAAAGGAATAGAAGGAAGGACAGTACTTGCAATAATCAAACTTAGAAATTTCTAGAAGGGGCCTCTGAAGCTGAAATTCAGACCTCTGAAGCATAAGTGACACTCTTGCTGGTGCTACTATCTCTGAGCTCAGAAAAAAAAAAGAAAAGAAAGGAAAAGAAAAAAATAAATAAAAAAGAAAAGAAAAAGAAACCCTCCCTCCTGGCCCAGAGCTGGCACTCACACCTCTGAAGGGCAACAGCTGGTGCTTGTATTTCTGGGGTCAAACACAGTGATGCTAGCTGTGCACACCAGGAACTCAGAAGGCTTGGTTCAGCAGTTGTTAGAGGGATGGATTGCTGCCCCTGAGATGAAGGAGAATTGCTGGTCTGCTGCCCATTGAATGAGGAAGTGCAAGGGAACCCACAGGAGGTACACAGGAGATGCAGTTCTCACTTTCCTTTTTTCCTGACTTGCAGACTCAGGGTAGTACTCCCTGGTGTCACAGCCTTGCTTAAATCCAGCTGGAAAAGAGGAAATGTGGTTTGCAGAAGTCCAGCATCAGCAAACCAAAGGAGAATATGGAAAAAGTGGGTTTGATGCTAAGAAATAACTGCCCAATAACAGACACGATGGTCTATTTAGTAAAATGGGGGGGAAATGCATAAGAATCATAAGAACTGACATGTGTTTGCAAAAGATCTGTCCATCAGCAGTTCTTTAAACACCACCCTTGTCAAGCTCCCATCTGTACATCATCTTATTCTAAACGATGTAACCATTTACACATTTCGTTCAATATGAAAGACCTTTTCAAATTCAACTACCTTTGTTCTTGCTGTATCTGCCTAAAATAAACTTTCTTCTTTTGTTGCCGTGAATAAAGTTTTAACATTTGCAGTGGTGCTGTCCAGTTTCATCTCTCCATCAAGGCTATTTTGACCCACACTTTGCAAGCCCATTAACATTTATAAATACTTGTAATATATGTTAATATATAACATAAACATATTTATATAAATATATAAATGTAAATAAAATAATATATGTTTTATATGTATACACACATGCATGTAAATATACACATGTAATTGCATATTTCAAACTTTTAATATTTTGCATAGCTTATACTGTTGTAAGACCACAGCCTGAGCATCTACCTTACTACTATTACACTCTAATCTCCTTGAAAATGAGAGATGCTCTATCTTTTATTTCAAAGCCTAAAAAATGTCTGATATATGGCAAGTAATGAGGTTATATCTTTTAGTGAAATAATTAATCACGATATTTAAGAGAAGCTTATATTGAAAAATCTAGACAGTTAAACAGGTCTTAGAAATTTTTACTGGTTACCCCCAGCGATGGAAGAAGCCAAGCTTTCCACCTGCCCTTGCTGGCCCAGGCCTCCACTTTAGGCTACAAAGTTTCAATTATAGAAGATAAATAAATCACAACAGAAATGGCTGCAGCCACAGAGCAATCAGGAGGTTTGGCTCCGCTCAAAGCTACAAAGTTTCAATTGTAGAAGATAAATAAACCTCAGATATCAGGGCCTCCATTTGGGTCGCTGGGGGACATGGCATGCCTACAAACTACCACAGGCCCCTCACCCAGGCCACCCTACACCCCAAGGGAACCCCACCCTGATCCGGGACACCACTATAGGGCAAACCAGCTGACCCCTACCCATGCACCAGCCTTTATCCTATCTAATAAAAGAGTAATATGCAGATTGACCATCACTCCAACATACAAGATGGCTTCCCCCATGTGGTCAAAGATCCTGCTCCTATGTGGACATAAGATGGCCACCACAAAATGGCCAGCAGGGAAGGGCAGTTGAGTGGGACCTAGGCCTGAAGGGGAGAGCGGTAAGGGGGGACCAGGCCTGCAGGGGTGGGCAGTTAGGGTGACCAGGACTGCAAGGGAGGGCAGTTAGGCGTGACAAGGCCTTCAGAGGAGGGCAGTTAAGGACAAATAGGCTGATAGGGGAGCAGTTAGGCATCAATCAGGCTGGCAGGGGAGTGGTTAGGGAGTGGCTAGGCTGGCATGAAGAAGCCATTAGGGGCAATTAGGAAGGCAGGCAGGCAAGCGGTTGGGAGCCAGTAGTCCTGGATTGTGAGAGGAATGCCCAACTGC
Source organism: Pipistrellus kuhlii (assembly GCF_014108245.1). Lineage (NCBI taxonomy): Eukaryota > Metazoa > Chordata > Mammalia > Chiroptera > Vespertilionidae > Pipistrellus > Pipistrellus kuhlii. The sequence continues at coordinate 17,901,927 of NW_023425540.1, read as the reverse complement.
CTGTTTAGGCCCCATCCTGATGGATCGGGCTGAAGGACAGCACCCCCCTGCCCTTCCGCCTGAATTTCCTGCACTGGGTCTCTAGTAATGAAATATTCCTCATTCATATGTGTTATACCATATAGGACATGTTGAATATGCAAGACAGTGAATGCAAAGCAGAAAACAAAATAGTTTAACATGAAAAGGAAAAATAATTCTGAATGAAATGAATCTTATTTAATTGACCTTTGCATAATTACTTTTATAAAGATTTTTAATTAATTTAACTTTATAAATACAAGTCCTCAGTGCTTAAAAAAAAGTCAGAAAACTTTTTTTCTATGGAAAGATTAAAAAGAAATTAACAATTTGGGGATTTTATATCCAGAATTCTATAGCACAGAGTAGTTAAGAATTTTGCCAGGGCAACAAATTACACAAAGTGGCAGACACATATTGATTAAATCCCATGCACATTCTGTTAAACTCCATTGTTATTATCAGAAAAGCAATTTGTTTTAAACACAAAGCCACATTCTGCATAGTTCTTTAGGACAATGAAACTGTGTATCAGTGCAAATAACAGCATAAAGACAATTCATGGTGAGAAAATGATTCCATTTTCCCTTTGCCTCCCTGTGGTCCTCAAAGCCATATGTATAATAATACTGAAATGAAACTTGTTCTTAACACACTGAAAGGGATGCAGAAAATATTTTCTCAAAACTCAATTCAAGCATAAAATTCCAGAAGACCCATCTTTTTCAGATCCTCAGATATCTTGTCATTTCTAAAGTGAAAGGACTCGTTACAAGTCATCAGATGTGTGAAGAGGGTTGAAAGCAAGCTTCTTGTTATTCAGGAGCCAGATAGAAGTGCTTTATTAAGAAGTTTTCATTTTATTCTTAATGAACTTGAAAGTCATTGGAGGATTGGTATGTAAGTAGTAAGAGGGAAAAAATCAAATGGAAAATATATTCTTGTAAAGAATATCCGTGCATTTAAAAGAAAACAAAACACACAAAAACTTATATTGGTAATTATTTCACAATACATATATATTTCAAATCCATTAAGTTGTATATCCAAAACTATTAAAATATTATATGCCAGTTATATATTATTATTTATATATATGTGTGTGTGTGTGTGTGTGTGTGTGTGTGTGTGTGTGTATGGGTGCCCTTTGTAGTCTAATTGCATTTATCAAATATAGAGTATCTTTGTAATACCTTGAGAAGGTATATAAAAATATCAAAATTGATATCCAAGAAAAATAATAGTTTGATTTTAGTCCATGAATTACATAGTGGCCGAAGACAGAGACATAGTCATCAGACTGTTGAAAAATGGATGAACTCAAGAATTTTTATGAAGAATAAAAACACCCTCTTTCTGCCCCCTCCCAGGAGGCTGCAAACCGCACCTACAGAGATGCATCTGTGCTGGACACAGACAGCAAGCAGGGGGTCACGGGGAGGCTTCCGGCTTCTTCCAGCAGCAGAGGGAGCAGAGGGTCTGCCCACTGCAGGCCAGAAGGATGAAGACTATGCCACATTAATTGATCAAATATCTTAAATAAGGGCAATGCAATAATTCATTATTTGATACCTACATGAGATTATTGAATCTATAGAGGTAAGAAGAAGAAGAAGAAGAAGAAGAAGAAGAAGAAGAAGAAGAAGAAGAAGAAGAAGCAACAGCAGCAAAAGTGTTTGGCCAAACTAGTCAATACTATAACTCTACTTGCACATACTGTGTCTACTGTAGGTGGTCATCCAGTTAGTCTATTGTAGGTAGTTAGATATATCACCCTAATATATATATATATTTTAAAAGTCAGGAGTATAAATATATTTGATTGCCCATAGCAATGAGTTGGATCACCTAAGGAGGATACATACAATTAGAAGATCTGAAGTCCAAGACCCTGCCTGGAGGAACAAAATGCAAATATTGTTAATATTTATAGTTAACTGGTGAAGAACTCTGACATCACTGGTTTAAATTACCGCGTCTTTAATCAACCTCCACCCAAAAAACTGCCATTGGGACGATGCAATCTGTTACCAGTTGTTGATACATACACAGAATTGGGCATGTGGTATGCTGATTAAGATTTCCCAGAGTTAAATGTGAAACATAGATTTTATGTCAAAATAGCTGCCATTTTAAGGCACAGTGCAATTAATATTCAAATTAAATCATGTATCTGTGTTCACTTAATTGCATTCACAGACATCTTTTGAGATTATTCCTAGGTTAAATATAATATGTCACAGTTTATTTTGTTTTGTGTAAACAGAGTGATTGAAAATAAGCTAAAACGTTATTTATTTTAAATAATAATTTACATATTGCATCTTAATAAAGATATACACAAAGAAACAATACCAACCTGCTGAAATATGCTGAACGGCCACGGGGCATGAAGCAACACTCCCATAATGAACCCAAACTCTTTGTTAAAATGAAAGTGACAACACAAAAGGCCTCAGGGCAAAGCTTCTTCTACCAGATCCCCGGAAAATCACAGGGACAGTTTTACTTCAGAAAGGGCGCTTATGTTCCAATATGTCGCAGTTGGTAGGTAATTCTAAATGCTTTGCAGTCTGATTGCATTTATCAAATAATTTAAAAGTCATTGTATTTACAAAGGACATGTTGCCATAAACATATTCTTTCTATGGATGATACTCATTTACCTTGTGTTTATGTTTATTTGAGGACATTCTGCCTCCATGATTTCCCTTCCAATCATTTTCAACCCTTTCTTTAGGGTTATACTAATCTGAACATTGCAAATTAGTTTAGCCTGCTTTTGAAATTTATGTACATGTATACAATATTTGCATAAATTCACATTTGATGTACCCCTAAATATAGTATGTAAGGAAAGCCTCTATATTTTGGGGTTTAGTTTATTTGCTCTCAATGACAGCGTACAATGTCATTGTATGAAGAATATACCACAATGTATTTATCCATTGATAAATACTGTTGACAGACATTGGATTATTTCCACAAGTCCATTATGAACAGTGATATTATTAGTATGATTTTAGTGAAGATATGAGAAGATTTTTGTTGGAGACATCACCATGAATTTTAAATCATCCTTTAATTACAAAGACTTTACAATGTTCCTTCCTGGTGAGAGATGAGGGTTTGTATCATTTTAAACTGGTAGATTAAGAGAATTAAGAGTATTAATTAACTTGCCAGGACACATGAAAAATACAGTAAAAAAAAAAAAAGTAGAGTCATTGCATATTCAAATGATCCCCAGAAATTATAGATACTATAAGTTGTAGTACTTTAAGAAGGCATAGAATGATTGAAAATGGGAAGTGAGAGTTTCACTGATGGTGGGGAGAATCCTAACATGGCCCCCAAGATTTCCACCTTCATCTTGAGTGGTGGTAGGACCTGTGACTGTGATGAATAAAATCCCCATGATTGTTATTTTATCTGACAAAGGAGAAAGGCTATTTGAGTGATATTAGTACAATGTTAAATTCATCAAAAAGAAGATTCATAAACAAGACTAAGCTAAACAGTTGGGCTCTATAAAACAGGATCTAGAGTCAGAGGGACTCCTTTGCTGTTGGGAACTTCTAGGAGTTGAGAGCCTAAAACATACAACCATGAAAAACGTGAATAAACAACCTGAAAAATCTTGGAAGAAGACCTTTAAATGCAGGTGAACGGGTAGCCTTGTCAACACCTTGACCACAGCCCTGTGGGAGCCTGATACATTACTCAGCTAAACAGGCCTTCACTCCTAGCTCCTGGAATGATGAGGTACAGTGTGTTTCACTAAGAAGCAAAATTTGTCATACTTTGTTACCCAGAAGTAGGAAACGAATACGGACTTTGGTATAAGTAATGGTATACCTAATATGTGGGAGGAACCTCTGGTAGTTTGAGAGAGTAATGGAGAAAGCACAGGTCAATTGGACAGACAGTAGAAGAAATCTGGATATGGGATGCTTAAGACTCATAAAGAAGTGGGCAACATGTTGCGAAGGAATTGAACAACTTGAGGAGTTGGAATCCATTTTATTTAGTATAGAAAACAGCAAAAGTGTGACCTGCAAGTATATGGAACAACGAACTCAAATGGCATTAACTAGGATTACCTAAAGACATTTCCAAGCAAAAGAAAGATATTGCCTGTTTTTCTTCCTGCTGCTCACAGTAAAATATGAGAAGGGGGGTATAAATTGAGGGAGAATCATTAAGCACAAGGAATGAGGAAAGAAAGATTTTGAAAATGCTCAGCCTTTTTTAGAAAGCAAAAGATGCTTATATTTGGAAATGACTGCTGAGTTCATGGCATAGAGAACAGGCATGACTGTACAACATTTTGGTGAAACTTCAGAAAGATCAAAAGGTCAGAAAACACAGTGACTGAAGAGCCCTTTGTGGAGATTAAAGGTTTGCCTCTCAGAACCTCTCAAATAAACCAGAAGATCCCTTGGAAGTTTAAGGACATTGCCTCTCAGCCAACTCCTCAGGAGCCGGAGAGATATCAGCTCAGAAAGATTTGTGGCGTTGGCTTTTGTCTAATGAATTTAATCCCCTTGACATCCACGAAGGCTCACAGAGTTCTTGAGAAAATTGTTTCAACAGAACTACTGTCAGCTTGGGCTGAAAGGGACAGAGAGACTAAGCAATAAAACAAGGCTCTCAGTCTCACAACATACTTTTGGCAGGAAGGTACATGATAAAACTACTCAGCTTCAAACACATACCTTCATAAAAAAAAGAAAAATAATGGCTCAAATGGTAGAAACAAGATCACAGAAACAGAGCTGAGAATCAAGCAAAATTATTCCAGGTCTTGAAACCTAATCAAGGAAAATCATGTGGGAAATCTTAGAGTCAAGTGACTCATGTACACATTCCATTGCTTTCCTTTTTGAACCAAATGTCTATAACTGATATCCTATGCCTGTTCCACCATACTTAGATGATTTAAATGATAAGGTTTTAGACTTTGAATTGATGCTCTGATAGGATGATACTCTTGGGAACTCATCAGGATTAATATGTTTGAAAGTAGGAGGAAAGTAATACCATAAGACCAGAAGATGAACTGTGGTAGTGAGAATGGTAAGATGCCCTCTAAAGTTGAGAACTGCTAGCAAGGTCACCTACGACCATCAGAAATCACAGATATTTACATTAAGATTCATAGCAGAAGCAAAATTATAGTTATGAAGTAGCAACAAAAATAATTTTATGGTTGGGGGTCACCACAACATGAGGAACTGTATTAAAGAGTCGTAGCATTAGAAAGGTTGAGAACCACTATTAGCAACCTAAAATTTTCACCAAGGTCAAATTCATTATTTAATAATAGTTTGTATAGTTTTGTTTTAATTTTGTGGGACACTATGACAAAGTTCTTTGGTAGTATCATACTGATAAGAGAGAACGTAATTATTAAAAGTGATGTAAACTCTAAGTGTGGGACTCTAGAACTGTGGAGAAGTGTAGAACTATCTCTGTGTATTAGTTTCCTTCTCTGGAAATGGAATTTATGATAATACATACCTCTGAGAGATTTTTTGAATGTTAAATAAGTTAATATACATGATTTCATCAGTAAATGCTTGATAAATGGTACAGTCTCATGAAATGGTAGCGTATATATTCATATATACATTCCTTTTCATTATTCTGTACACCAACTTATTATGTGTCTGTATTTTTAAATCATTCCACTACTAACTTATAGCCTTTAACTACATGAAGATTATTTTTTTATTTCTCTCAATTAAAAATTCATTTTCAAACTAAAATCCAATTTAAAATACAGTGAAGAAGTGAAGGAAGAAGAAAAAAAGTAGAAATAATCAAATTGTGTTTTAACGTTCCTCAATTACTTAAAAATTTATCAACAAAAGGAGTGTATATTTTCTTGGCCATTTGATTTTTATTTACGACTGCAGTGTGATCGGATGGAAGGGAAAAGTGCAGTGAATGTGTGCAATCTTTGATTGATGTTCTATGTAACAGTTGAACTATAGGGGTTATTGCAAAGCACTGCCTGGCACTTTGGGGCTTTAAAAAAGCAAAACAAGAAAATATGAATTATTGCAGAGTTTCCTAGAGCAAAATGCACCAGAGTCCAACATAAGTAAACCAGGGTTCCATGACTTCCACTCTACAGAAAGAGATTTAGATTGTGATGTATATGAAAGAAAATGCCTTAGATGTTCTCATCTACAGAGTCATCCATAAGGTACCATGAGACAGAGTCAAGTGGGGCATCAATAATTATGGGCATTCAGAGACAGTTTGACGGATATCTATGTATTATAGTACAGCCTGGCACCTTTGGTTTTGCTGGGAAAGACTGTAATGCCATTGTCAGTGTAATCTTCCATGTGTTTCTTAGGTAACATTTTTTTAGGATGCTGACTTGGATTGGTATTTCTTCTTCCAACATCCTTTGACTCTCTGCTGCATGGACCAATTCATATATCATACACTGTCAGCTCACACATCTTTAGTCACACACACACACACACACACACACACACACACACACACGAGAGAGAGAGAGAGAGAGAGAGAGAGAGAGAGAGAGAGAGAGAGAGAGAGAGAAAGAGAGAGAGAGAGAGATTTTAAATAGCTCCTTAATTGTGGAGGCTTGACGTGTGCATAATCTCAAGGAGGAGGCATGCAGGCTGGGGACAGAAAAGAGCAGCAACTCAAGTCCAAAGGCTGGACTCACTTCATTTACTAATTAAACATGTTATGATGATATATGCTTTACTAACAATTTCAATTTTTAATTACAAAATGAAAGAAACTAAATCAAATGCAAATTACTTAGCTAGGTTATTGGCATTATGTATCATTTGTTTGGAGAAAAAGGAATTGAAACAGGTAGTAAAATGAGAGTTTCAAAAGATCCAATATTTTCTGTTATTTGATAAACTTTATCTCCATATATACATAATTAAAATTCAGATATTTTTTATATTATTACTCTAACAAATAACTTATTACTATTTACATCATATATCTTAACATTACACTTTTCCATTGAAAAATAAATTATAAGGCACCAAGACATTTAAAATAACATTTACAAATACATTAACATCTGCTTCAGGATTCTTTATTTGCTAAGTGATAAGCTATATTTAATAATATGCAAATTAACCAGCTCTGAAGAATATGTATGTATAGAATAAAATACTCTGACTTTGCTATTTAAAAAATAGCTTTTAAATTAATTTCACTAGTTTATCAAGTGTTTGGTCTTAGAAAAATTACTTCCTTGAATAATCTTTGATTTCCTGATTTTAAGATAAAAAGAATAGTGTCATCTAGTATAATTGATATAAGGATTATATGAAAAAAATTACTTGGGTATTAATAATGGTAGTGAACACTTAATAGATCTATCACTAATTTTATTTAGATAAATAATTAAAAATATTCCTGAACCCAATTAATAAGTATACAAACCCTCTCTCAATTGACATTCTTGATAATGAAGCCATCATATTGTTGAAGCAAGCAAATTCAATTAATTATCCAGAACATATAGATATATATAAGTGAAGAGTGAAGTTAATCATGTCTTTTAAAATATATTTACCTGAAAAAAAGTAGAAGTGTAGAGCAGGAAAATATTCTAAATAATCAGTGATTTTATTCCAAAAATTCTCAAATATCTACAAATATGAGTATCCATTAATTCAATTGAAATATTTTGTTGGAAATCATCATTTCTAATTCTCTGCTTCTTATTTATTCCCTATTTGGCCTATAATTACAGAAAGGGCACTTTTAGAATACTCCCTGCTGGGTATCCCTATGAAATAATTATACCGTATGGCATTTAAAAGGTTTATCTTCAAACTGTTATTTTGGTTTCTTTAGCAACACAAATGCACCTGTTCTCAACACAATTAGGATGGGCCATATTGAAGGTAATCAAAACAAATAAGGAAAAATGGTTTGCTTGATTTCAAAAATAAGGCATAATGCCTAATCAGGCATTGGCAAAGCGTTGATAGTGATGCTACCTGGAATTAGCATATTTAATGAAAATTGATTTTGTTTATGTACAGAGGTAATGGATATGCCTGCATAAT